>NC_080632.1:81322388-81409963 GCF_027887145.1 Ammospiza caudacuta | reverse complement strand
TTTTTAAATTTAATTTTATTGTATTAGAAAATCTATGAGGTTAAATCTGCAGAAATTATTGCTTTTAAATGTTGTATAATAAGAATCTTGCTGCTGTTATGAGCACTGAAAAATGTGCCTTCATCTCAAATAAGCCTTGTTAAAGCTACAGTTCTGGAACTGCCAGGATTTAATACTAAATTTGGGCCTGATCCAGCTCAGCTTTACTCATGTGAGTAGCTCTGTCTCCCTTGAAGAAATCTGTGTCTGAGCAAGGGTTACTGGAGATCCCTGTGCAAAGTTATTGTCTAGGTTTAGAGCAAGTCTGGGGAAGAATTCATGTATTTGTCTAGGTTTAGAGCAAATTTGGGGAAGAATCTCTTAAAGGAGCTCTGGTGCGGAAAAGCAAATCTAATCAGCCCCTTCCCCCAACTGGGTCCAGGAGGAAAAAATACCTCCTTGGAGAAAGGTGGAAAAAACCCTGTTTATTAAACAATAAAACTAAAACAATATCAAACAATGAGACTCCTTGCCACTCTAACAGAGGTGACAAACTGAGAAAACCCCGTCCTCGGGTTGCAGCTCACTCAGTCTCTGATCAGTCCCTCAGTGCTGGAATTGTCGCAGGCCCGGCCCGGCCCGGTGGGCCACAGCTGCAGCTGCCGGGGCTCTCCTGGGTGCTCAGTCCAGAGCAGTTTCAAGAGGTCCAAAGAAAAGGGAAAAAACCAGTCCAGGGAACTTTGCTTCAGCTAGCTAACATTAACTAAAAAGCAAAAGAAGAGCTCTGTCCCATTGTCTGTCCATCCACAGACAACACAGTCAGGAGCAGGAATGTGGAGGAGTGAGTGCAGTGTCTGAAAACAAACTGCGCGCTTCTTCTCTCCCCCCTTCACTCTCTGGAACACACTTAAAGCTACAAAATTTATTATTCAACATAAGCAGAATGAGATGACTGGGGATAAGAGCATCATATAGTCAACCCAGGACAGTTATTGATCCCGGGAAGGTCTGGGAATGTAGAAGAAATAGATTGAGTATATAATTTCCACCCACCCAGGCTTTGGCCTCCAAAATTAACATGTCCCAAAGGAGTCTGTTTTAGAGGCAAGGGATCAAATAAAAAACTGAAGCCTGTGACAAAGAATTAAAGGACACTGAAGACTTGTTTTGACCCATCTCCACACACCTGAATCAGGTGGACAAAGTCACAGCCCAGCAGGAAGGGTGAAGATTTGGCAGATTCCACACAGACGGGAGATTCCTCTGCCCTCTGGCCACTCTCAGCTCCTGCTCAGGGCAGCTGAGGGACAAAATCAGGAAAGAACACTGTCAATAAGAGTTTGCTTGATCAGACCCCTCAGAAATAGTCACCAGAATCCCTTTATCCCCTGGGAAAGGAAATTATTAAAGCAAATATGAATCTATTGATAAATGAAGTCATGTGGAAAAGTCATTGACTTCACTCCCAACAGGAAGCAGCCCAATATGCCTGTAGAAGTTATGGACTTAAATGAGTGACACTTTTCTTGTTGTAATGCCAAAACAAAAATCAAGTTATCTTGCTTTTTGCTCTGAGCACAAATACTAAGTTTGATTCTCTTCACACTTTCATGCAGTGACATCATTCTGGAGGAAAATTCTTGATGACAACAGGATTAAATCATGAGAAAATTGATGAGAGATCAGAACATATCTGATCTGTCTATGTCTGATATTTTGAAGTTGCTGAAGTTTTAAACTTTCAGATTCATATTAGGCAGGTCTCTGTCTTCTGACAACATAAGTTTTTTATTTTTAACCCTGATGAATCTGAACAGTTAGATGAATCTGAACAGTTTAATATTTATTTCAATTAATTATCAAAATATTAAAATTCTTATCTTAATGTCTTAAATTTCCTGAGTTTGAGCTATTTGCCTTGAAATCTTCCCAGGACAACCTACCACCAAATTAGATCAGTTTTGTGTCCTAATTGGTACCATGAAGAAAAACACTAATCAATTAAGTTGTCAATTAACAGACAAACAATTCTTCAGTATCCAGGGAGGTTTCCTTTCGACATGAAGTGGGAACTTTTCTATAATGCCTGGAAAATATTTATATTGCTGTGTATACGTATGTATGTACATGCGCACACACACACATACACACACAAAACCACACATACACACACAAAACCACATGCATAATTTAAGGGTCTCCTTAATGTTATTGCTATTATTTCCCCTCCAATCTTTAGTGCTGCTCTGGAAGGAATGCTACTGAGCTCAAACGATGACACTGATAGCTGAGAGGCATTCGTTTTGCAGCAGCTAATTAAGCGTATGAAGGCCACGTAAAGGATTGGTTCTATCAGCACACACTCACCATCAACAGCCTGTCCCCTGCAGGGTTAAGAAGACAGCATTAAATGATCACCTGTCCCAAACACCAAATGACAGTTTCAAGGTAGCAAATGAAGCCTGGGGTTATTGACAGATAAACTTGATTCTCAGCTTTGCAATCAAAGGAAGAAAGCAGTTGAGGAAAATCACCTTCTGAAAGCTTGCAGACCTCTAAACAGAATTTTGCGTTGCCCCTTTTTATGTGTTTTCCAGAGATGCTCCTTGGGAGGAATTCTCATTTCGATGAATGTTCGGGCTATGCAAATCTTGAGCTCACAGCTGACACCCCTTGCACGCCTTGCCTGCCCTCCTCCAGGGATGAATTACCCCTCCGGTACAAATTACACATGCACACCAGATGGGGTGAATTGAATGCTCTAACTAGAAAGAGAGGGAGAATGATCTTGTGTTTAATATGAAGGTCAGGGACTCAAGAGACTTTGATTCTATTCCTGGCTCTGCCCCAGACCTTGTATAACTTTGGGTGACTTGTTTAATCGTTCTGCCTTGGTTCTTCTCATCTATAAAATGGGAATGGTAATACTGTACCACGTTGTCAGGGTGTTACAAAACTAAATGACTGCTGGTAAGATGAACCGCAATCTATAGCTGAAAGAGAACACAGACAGACCATTTGTTACTGCTAATAATCATTTGGGGCAGGAACTTAGTAACTTTCTTTTGTCTTCTAAATATATATGTATTCAGGCTCATAAGTCAATTTTTAGGGGTGCTTTGGAGTAGTTTCTCTCTAAGAGTCTGAAAATGACACAGAAAATGAGTTGTGAGAATATACAAAGAAATACTAGGGAATTAGCTTTAAAAATGTGGGGTAAGAAAGAGGGGAGAATTATTTTGTTCTACTCAAGGCTATTTTTCTTTACAAACAATTAAAAAAAAAAACAAAAACAAACCCAACCAACCAAACAAAAAAGCCAACCAACAAAAAAACCAAAAAACCCCCCAAAAAAACCCCAAACAGAACAAAACAGGGAAGAAATGACCTCACCTTCTGGAATATCCAGTTTACTTGTTGCCTTTTCAAACCTATATTATGTCTAGCTCAATTAGAAAAAGAAATAAACTACTCATCAAGCAGTGATATGCCACACACACAGATACACATAGCTTTTTTTTAAGAGAATGTCTCAGCAAAGCATTTGACTATTCAGGCATATTTATGTCATATTTTATTTCTAGACAGGTCCACCAAGCAAATTTTGTACTGGTTTCCTTTTCTTGCCTGTTCCCAGACTTCTTCTGTTGTTAGAAAATTTAAAACCTAAAAATATCTCCCTGCTCTAATAGAAGGAAACGAACAGATTTACCAAATTACAATGATTGTATTCTATATAATGTTATCAACAAATGACAGATCTCTAAACACCTCTCTGGATTACAGTCCCACTTTGCCATTATATAGGATCTCAACACCAGAGAATCTCAAAACATTTTCTGGAAAGTAATTAATCAATTAACCCTAACTATGCTGTTTTGTCCCCACTGGAGTCCAAGGATATTTTATTTTTTCACTGATTTCAATGGCAGCTTGAGGTCAGGCTGTATGATTAGTACTCCTGTAATTTGTCCACAGAACAAAAAGGCAACACATCTCTCCCTTTCATAGACTCCACTGTCTAAAAGCCTTATCCAGGTAACTTCCTGCATACTGATCTGCTCTTGAATTCAGTCAGACACCTCTCGGGGAGTTTTAGCAGGATCTGGCCCTGCATAATCAAATGCCCTCTCTGATTTGCTCTTGTTGGTAAAGTTTCGAATATCAAATATTCTGATACAAATTCTCGCCTGGATTGAGAAGTGATTTATTTTAATGGAATGGTATCAAGGCCCCCTTTTGTTCCTCCCCCCGTACACCTAGGAAAGAAAGGACATCCTTTTTCTCCCTCAATGAGCCTGCAAATCACTATTCCCCCTGGAGTCTGAATAACTATTCAAAAAAAGTAGCTAACTCAGAATCTGTTCTCATCTTCTCGTTCCTATAATTAAAGTTTTAAATCCTCAACTGTAGAGGTCAAATAGCACATGTAGAACATTTTCACTCCAGCTTACTGACTGTCAGCACAGGGCCAAATCCTTAAGTTTTTTATGCAGTCAATGTAGTTGACAGAATTTTTCCTAGAGTTAGGGCCAGATTCAGCCTATTCCTATTTTTCAGATCAGTAAACTAAGGCACAGAATGATTATGGATAGGCACACATACCTGCTCGTGGCATAAGAATGAACAGTCCAGGGTGTCAAATCTGGGGTTTCAAATGCTAAACCTAAAATGTTGCCAACCTGATATGTGCAAAGGAAAAATAAATCACTCTGTGGCAACAAAAAAAAAAAAAAAAAAAAGAGTGGAGAGACCTGGGTTTACTTTGTTGATTCTGCCAAAGATTTTTGATCCTGAAGTACTCAGTTACTTGTCAGGTGCTTTAGATTCTCAGTATGCGGTAGGATAAAAACATAGATCTCCATAACTCCTTGCTGAAGACCGTTTCTTCAAGACAAAAATGAGCAGAATTCCATTTATATGCATGTTCACAGACGTACGGATATACATATTTGTATGGCCTCAGAGAGAGCTGGAATATATGCGAATTTACATGCCTGAGTTAGTTCAAGAAATTGTGTCCCATTCATGCCTGCCCAGGTATGCAGCCTGGAGATTATGAGTGTGCCACGTGACTGGGATCTGGAAAGGGCTTCTGTGTAAAACTGGAACCACCAGCCTGTCAACCCTTTGCACCTTCTGTCTACCCTCTCTGTTGACTCTATAATACAAAAGAAAAAAGTCTTTTATTCTGTATATTTACAGCAGAAAGAGAGACAGAGATGTTCTGAATACTGGGGTCTATTGAATACTGCAAACTTCAGACAAAAGGAAGGGACTGAAATAGAGGGCAGTTTGAACCTGGCTATCAGTATAATGGAATATGTCACAGTTTGGCCACTCTCGTTTCATGATTTCCTGTTTAAACACAGAGGTTAAAAAATGGAGAATCATAAGCAAACCAGATTAAAACTTTTAGATCAAACCATCCACACCACCTAAAATCTCTACTGATGGTGAGCCAAACATATTTAATTATTGTTGACATAAATTGACTTTAGATTAAACAAAATTGACTTTGAAGTGTTCTGTTAGGTGATTTATTGTGTTTTACTTTTGCCATGATCTGCACACGATTTCCATGTCTATACTTAAAATCTGACTTTCTACTTGCAGTCTTGTGGTGAACCAGATGCTGAGCCTGTTGCACTATTATCATTAATGCTGCCCCTAGTGAGAATAATTTGTTGCTTTGTGTTGAACCTTATACAACCATCCCAGTGTCAATTTGCTGCCTCTCTTTCTGGACTAAGGACCAGTTTTTTGGACTAAGCCTCTCCCTAAATATTTGCTGGCAACATTGGTCAAAATTCTTTCCACTTGTCTTCATCTGACTACCCAAGGGTCTTATTTAGGAATGCCCAAATCTGTGTCTGCCTGGTCAGACTGAGAGGAAAGCAAGCAGCCTGGATGGTGCTAGAGATTTTAAGTGGCCATCACTGTCTTATTATGATTATGCTCGTAGTGAAGCTCTCCTGTGAGGAGATATATATATATAACCTTGTGTGTGAGGAAGACAGGTGATTGCAGCAGGAGGTAAGGACTACATCACCCCAGCTGAGTAGTATGGGAGCAATTTAACTTTACTCACATGTTCAGATTTAGTTTCTTTTGCCCTTCCATTATTAGCAAATGTATAACAGCAGAAAACAGTCATTATTTAGCTAAATTATCATAACAAAACAAAACAAAAAAAAATAAAAGGAAAGGGAGAGGCAAGCATGAGAACTTTTCTTTTCCAGTTTAGGCATAGAGGAAACCAGGAATACAGTGACTCCTGAGAAATAAGAACAGGCTCCAAAAATTGTTCCAGTTCTACCTTTCATATTTCAGTTTATTTTAGTTCGAAAATGAAGGCAAAAAAACAAAAACAAAAAAGACCCCAAGGTTATCCAAAGACTTACCAAAAAACTCAAACCAAACAACAAAAAAAACAAAGCTAATAACCCTCTTTTGCCAACACCTTATTGGAAATCAGAACGCAAATCTCTGAAAAATGAAAGCTTTTCATTTTGTTGTTAAGTAAAATATGCAACACCAAAATTCATTATACATATTCCTTTTTTTTTCCAGCCAAGTTATAACACTTATGTTATACAAACAAGGGAATTTGTAAGAAGGAAGTTGCAGTCAATACAATCAATATCCATAAGAAAAATTTACTTTAGTGATAAATTTGGTTTGGAATTCATATGGAATAATCTATTTATTTTCACACAGATGCACAAAAAAACCTCATCATAAATAGAACAATCCTGTCACTTTTCTGCTTTGTAATGCCCTTGGAAAGGAAGGGAAATTTTGACTCAATGCACAGCAAAAAAAGTACATTGGTCCATTTTCCATTTCTTCCTCCTCCAGAGCTCAGTTGTCGGCACTACTCACAAATGGCCAAAATAAATCTCAAAAGTTTCCCCATAAACAGAAGTCTCAGTTTCTACTACCTTCTTGAGTTCATTGATTAAGTTATTTTATAAGATAATAAAATAACCCCCCACACACAAATAGAAAGCATCATTTGCCCTGAGGCATTCCAGTGCTTCACTCTCCTGCAGAAGTTCATAAGTCATAACTGGAGGTGCATAAAAGGTGTTGGGCTCAGGCTACAGCGGGATGAGCCAAGTCTGGCTGGGGTGAGAGGTTGAAGGGTGTGTGTGGCTCCATCCCAGGCATGTCTGCACAGCCCAGGCAGACACAGGAGCCCCTTGCAGGTCATGGGGTGCACTGAATTCACCCCAGCTTGGGCACAATATCTCCCTTTGCACCTGCGCTCACAGCCTGAGCTGGACGCTCATGTGTCCTTCGCCTCTTTGGCGTGTCCACCACACGGCAAATCAACAGAGCCCATTGAGGACAACAGACATCCATGAGCCTTTTAGAAAAGAAAACACAGGTGAAAAGGGAAAAAAGCGCCTCTTTCTGGAATTTTTTCTTTTCCTTCAGTTACATAAAGAGCAAGAGATCCCTGCTGAGAAAGGCTGAATGGATCGCTGCTAAAACCATCCAATCACCCCAATTAAGGCCATGCAAGTATCTCAGGATAAATGTTAACACTCAGGATATCAGCTGAGGCTGCCCACATTTTGTTTTAAATTTCCCTTGCTGTGGCCACAAAATAAATACTTAGGATTACCTTATTTCTCATGCAATTTTTTTTTTTTTTATTTTCTGTGTGTCATTATCTTTCATGCTTTAGTCTGTAGTTAGTATATAATGTCCCAGTAGCTGGAACATATGGCAAATGCCATACTCATCTCCAAATATGACATAAGATCTTCTTACACATTAAAAAATAAATTAAAAAAAACCCTAAAAAAAATCATTCCTCTCTCATGTATCAAAGCGTATGTGGACAAACTCAAGAAAAAAGAAAAAAATAAAAACAAGAGCAGGCTAAACCAGCTAAACCAACTTAACTTATAGAGAGAAATCATGTCCAGACCTTCTTCTTGAAAATAATTTCTCTACTTATCTCACAATACCTGCTCAGATATTGAAATTAAAAACTTCAACATAAAATTTCTGCTTACATTTTTTCTCATTCAATAAAAAAGCTGTACTTATCTGGAATATATCTATATTAATTATAATTGTTATATGTATTGAAAATGAGAATTTATTTTGCTTTGGCAAAACATGTTGGGACTTAAAATATATATGTTGTTTTAGATAAACAGCAATATTTCTATTTAACCACTTTGTTAATTTTGCTTCAGATTTTATTATCACAGAATATGTTTTCTTTCATCTCATCAAGAATTGCAGGTCCTCACAAGTGTTTATAACAAAAGAATGTTTCCTGCACAAAGCTGGCACTACAATACTGAGAAATCCAGCAACTTTTCCAAGGTCATCTATGAAATGCAAACACTTTGTTTTCCCATTATCTGTTATGACTTTTGAATTGCTGTGAAAGCACAAAGAAGGAGATAGCCGAAGACAAATAATTTTTATTATTTGCAAAAGGTGTGTGCATACGTTTGTACTTTTATTATCACATAAACTAGTGTAATCAATAAGCTTAGGCATGTATTAGACTTCTGTTTACTGAAAACTTTGGTATTTTATGTTGTATTATCATAACTGATGACCTGAAATCAAAGTAGCATTGAAGTACTATTCTGTGTTTGTATTAGTCAAACTCTTCTACTGCATTAAATATGTATTAATAAAAAGTAATACTGTGACAAGAGTGTGAGAAAAGTTTTTAAAAAGGAGATTTTTTCCTTGTTTTTGAACCTCCCTGACAAGGTTTTCTCTTGTTATCTTGCTTTACATTTCAGTATTGTTACACTCCTATCTTACATGAGGACCAAACACTAAGTACCTCTGATCAAGTCTTGCTCTCTGACTCTTTTTCAGTTGTACAAGGATCTTGCCTTGATCAAACCTTGCCCACATTTGCCATTCTGAGGGTGTAAACACAGCCAAGTCCCTGCAGCTCATCAGATAACTGAGCATCAGCTGAGATTCAGCTGTGTTCGATGTGCACATTATGAGTCTGTAACAGATGAATCATAATGAAAGTTATCTAAAAGCCGTTTCATTATCTCACCTTCACTAAGGACTTACACAAGCAGAGGCACAATACGTATTACCTTGCTAAACTTTGGTAATTTTTGTTATTGGTCTGAGCCTACAAGTATATCTATATATACCTTGCTTGCAGACAAAACAGCTTCAGCATAGGAAAAATGTACAAATAATTGACTGATACAGGCTTAAGGTATGTTCAGGAATGAGATTTTACTTATGTCATGAATGGTTGTGGTCTTACCCTGTCTGAAATAGAGATTCATTGAATCTGTTGCACATCTAAATAAGAAGAATGGCTGAATGCTGGGATTTTTTTATTCCTCTGTTCCAGAAGGCTGCTTGAAAGGCTGATAAACCTGTAAATATCCAAATTGAAAAGACAGAGATTTTGAGCAGAGTTAAAAACGTTTTTTTCAAAGTAATTTTACCAATTAAAGAGGTTAAATTTACACAGTAGTGTAAGATCTAAGAAAAAGAGAGAAAAAGAAAGAAAAGAAAGAAAAAGAAAGAAAGAAAGAAAGAAAGAAAGAAAGAAAGAAAGAAAGAAAGAAAGAAAGAAAGAAAGAAAGAAAGAAAGAAAGAAAGAAAGAAAGAAAGAAAGAAAGAAAAAGAGAAAAAGAGAAAAAGAGAAAAAGAGAAAAAGAGAAAAAGAGAAAAAGAGAAAAAGAGAAAAAGAGAAAAAGAGAAAAAGAGAAAAAGAAAATCAACTAGCAAAACACAACTTCTCTAGACAAGATAAGAAGGAAAGAGAAGGCAAAGAGATTTTGAGAGTGAGGAAAAAGGGAGAAAATCATGACACCATTTTCTGAGAGCAGAATTTCTACATTAAGCTTCAGTTAGGTCTCCCTCTGAACTTTAAAAGAAACTGAAAGCCATTTAACTTACAAGATGCATTATTTCAGGAGGGTATCTTAGTGACAGTGAGAGCTTACTACTACCGTACTTATAGAGATGCCCTTTTTGTGAAGCAGTAAAAAGTTCTTCATGTTTGAGGGCTCATTATTTGCCTCTGCTATTGGGACTTCCATCTAAGGACATTTGGACTGTTTATCTTGGACAAGAGGAGACTGGGAGAAGACCTCCCTGGTTCCCTTCCAGCTTGGGATGTTCTGTGGTCAGATTTTGTGATCAGAACAATGTTCAGATAGCTAAATGAGAACAAGAATAATTTTAAAGGATTAAAAGTTCACTTAATAGTGTGGATTTTGCCATACCTAGACAAATCTTTTCTGTAGTCTGTCAGAGTTTTGCGCTATGACTTTCACATCCCAAGTAATTTTGACTTCATGTACACTTATGAATAAAGTACTGGGCAAATATTATCTGCTTTACATTGTTGACATAATTAAAGCTATTTTGATTTACACCATAAAATGGGCCATTAAATCTCAGAGAAATTTTAAGAAGGTAAAGAAATGATAAAATAGTCTAAAGACATTATCTAGCATTTAGAACAGTATCTCTTTATTATAATTCCTGTTAAGTTATTAAATGAAAATTTATATTCAATGTAGAAAGATCTTAACATGTCAAAAAGGTGTATTGCTTTTACCTTAACTCTGCACCAACAATTTCTTAAAACAAGAGAACAACCTTGTTTTATGTTATGGCATTTGTTCTTCTAGAGATCTAAAAGTTACCCAGCAATATTCAGTGAGGGGGAAAGATATTGCAGACCTGGTGTATCAATTTAATTTTTTTTTTTTTAAGTTAGCTACCTTCACCTTTTCAACAAATTAGTTCCTTGGAATTTAACCTTCCTCTCTAATCCATCAGAGGCTTCTTTTCATAACTCAGTTCTGGAGGAACATTAGTGGATGCGAGTTTTCTCCCAGGGAGGGATATGTCATCTCCCTGTTTTAAATCAAAAACTGTTTTTGCAAAGTAGCCAAAGAAGAATGGCTTTAAGTGTCCTGAAAAATCCTCCAGTACACTCTCTGGGTCTTTTACTCTGCTGCTTTAAATTGGGAAGAGTAGAAGAGGACCAAAAGGGAAAGGAAATAGTGAAAAAGAACAGAATACATATGTGTTTCTGCCTTTTCACTCATAAAAGAGGTGGACAATTTGTACAGGTCACTCTTTGTTGAAATAATTATTTTGATCTTAGAATAAAGTGAGCTGAATATAGATAGCAATGAGCAAATGAATTGAAAAATCCAATATCCAGAATGGTCCAATTAACTTCCAGCAAAAAGGAACTTGTTCTCAACACATATTATATATATTTTTTCATCTTTCTACAAGACCAAGTTAAACTGAAAATTGTAATTTCTTACTGTAGATACAGATTAGGCCTGCACAGGCTGAGTCTATGGTCTGTTTTCAAAGTCTCAAGCTTCCTTCTGATAAAATAAATCATTTAACTGTGTCTAGGGGAAAAAAAAAGACCTACAATTCCAAACAATTAGAAGAACAGAGAGTGACTGAAGTGACTAGCAGAGTAGAATGTAAGGACTGTGTTTGGATAATTTTCAGTATTGCCAAGCTATCATTGTCAGGTAAGGAGATATATATATATGTATAGGTATATACATATATGTATAGATATATATATGTGGATGTATATATATACACCTATATATGTATATATGTATATATGTATACATATGTATATATATGTATATGTATATGTGTGTATATATATAGATAGATATAGAGATAGATAGATAGATAGATAGATAGATAGATAGATATAAACATATGTATAAAATAAGGATAGTAAATAAGTAATTTTTAGGAGAGATGAAGAAGCTAAAATGGGAGATGAGGACAATAAGATGCCTGGTAGGTCTTTTCAGATGAGAAGACTGGAAATCATGTGGTAATCTTCAGGCTAAAGAGTAGACAGATGGAAGGGCAAATGCCAGTTTTCTACAATTCATCTGCAATCATGAATGGTAAAGAAAATGAAATCAGGAATGTTGTTTCCCCCATGAAAAATAATAAAGGGCACTCAGTAAAATAACCATCACAAACAACTTTATGAAAGGTACTTTATTATGAAACTGATTGTGCAAATATCATGGTACACCCAAAATCATAACCTGTAGAACAGATGTAGCTGATTGGTTCATGAAGATCTACATATTGGCAGAGGAAAACTTCAGGACTCTACCAGTCTGTATGTTATGTCTTTGCTTCTATTCCTGCCTTAAGCATCCTTTTTTTGTTTCTCCCCCAGGGAAAGTTGAGTCAATTGTTTGGAATTGGCACATACAGTACAGCTGATAGTACCCTTTCTTTTTCTCCACTTGCACTATTAATTAAATAGAGGACTTCAGTCTGAAAGACAATCAGATAAGTCCACAGGCTGATCAATATGACACTTCAAGCCAAGCCAAAAATATCTGAGAGAAAATATAATCGAGATTAAAAAAAAAACCAAATCTAACAAAAAGTCACAACTACCAATAGATTTATAGAAATTGAATGAAATAAATTGCGTGAAACTTCTTGATTTTTATTCTTGATTACAATTTAGGGAATGTACAGGATATGCAATTGTGCATAAATGATTTCTTCCATTTTTACTTGAAAATAGAACTTTGTTACTTTTAGTAACTACATCACACACACCTAAAAGAGGAAAAAAGTATATTTTTGTTTTTTTCTATTTAAATACTGTCCTGAATGTGAAATGAAGGCCTTTTCTTGAAAGTAGGTGAATGTATCTCTTGAGGCTGAAGTCTGGCTTCTTAACTTTGACAATATCCAAACTCTTTAGTTGATGTTTTACAATGGAAATATATCTTACTCAACAGACTATTTGCATACTTGGAAAAATTTAGATTTTCATTTAAAGTTACTGACCGGATTTCAATTTTGACAGGGTGCATTCTCTCATATTGTCTCATCTATTCTACAGTCAAAGATAGGTATAAAATCTGAGGGATGGGCTGAACACTAAATGAACATTTTAAATAGATGAATTAAAATGTGAAAATAATGTAGCTTAGATAATATTTTGTCTTTTTTAAGATCGATCAAATGTTTTATTAATGGTAGGTGAGATTCTGCTAAATATTTGGAGCAAAAATATATGAGACCAATACAGAGAAGTAGAGGGATAACTCCCTAATTATAATGCAGAACCCCACAAATTATCTTTGTTGGAAAGGAAAGGCTGACCACAGTCTCAAGTGAAACTTCTTGGAATTGATTAAATATTTAACAAAATGCTCTTCATAGGAAACCACTGGCAAAAATCAGAAATTTTCTTCTGACTTTCAGCTGGTAGTAGCCAACTCAGTGAAAAGTACTTTACTAAGAATCACACAAAAATTCATGAAAATCCTTAATAACTCTAATCACAATTCTGATTATCATGCTGTTCATAAAGAAAACTGGATCAGCTCTTTATTGTGAAAAAACTTGAAGTGTAATAGTTCTGCTAAATGTAATAGGAAAATTTGACTGTAGGGGATAGGAAGTAGAGAATTCAAGAAAGGAAATGCAGTGAAAAAAACAACCATGTCTACAAGATAACTTATCACTTCCACATGAGAAATATAACCAAGAACTTTCTCTCATCGTGAAAATTTGGCAGCCTTTATTCCCACTAAATAACTCTTATTTTTGTATTGAGATATGTTCATAATATGAACTGGGTTTATTTTATCCAGAAATAAAGGCTAGACAAATTTTTATTTTATTTTTTACCAGAGTGACTCCTTATACTATTTGAAATCCCATGCCATAGAAATGAAACGATTTCTTTCTGACTGCTGTAAACTAAGAAGAATCTCCTCAAGGCTAGAGCCAGTGTCTGCAGCACACCACAATTCAGGGTCAGCAGCTCTCCCATCCCCATGCAAAATGGAGTACAATTAATTCTATTTTAAAATGTATGCATATAGAAATGATAGTGGAAAAGTAAAATGAGTTTACAAACACTATTTAGCTTGTAACTTATAAAAGTTACTCTATCAAGCAAGGGAAGACTTCCCTTACATTTTACTTGTGTTGACTTGAGACACCTGTCCTGAAGTTTCAAGTGTTCTTCAACCCCTTTCTTTTGCCTTCATTTTAATAGGTAGCTTCAAAAAAAGTGAAGGAAGAAATAAAAAGAAAAAAGGGGCAGAAAAAATTCGATTTAATTTCTCTAACCAACTTTCTGCCTTGCAGAAACTGCTGTTGGTCATGACATAGAGCACTTTGCAGTAGTTCCAATTGGACACTAATGCTCAGAAATCTGCTCATTTATCATATCTTCTGTTTATCTTTTATCTATTACTAATAAATATGAAACAGATGTTTATCATTATGACTGTGAGGAAAACAAAAAAGGAGACTAAATAAGAAGATATTTCAGAGGTTAAATCTGTTCTTATTTCTCTTTACTTGGGTAAATTTACCATTTCCATCTCTGCACTATGCTTCTGATTATGTAGAAACTTGATGAAGAAAGCAGAAAGAAACTATATTCATCATTAAAAAATATATATACGTAGCCTGAGAATGTAGGCTTATGCTTCATCTGGTTCTTTTTTAAAGTTGATGAGAGTATGCATACATTCAATCCTCATCCATTCCAGCTCGAAGGTACCTATAAGGTAAATAATAAATAGTAAATTATTAATTGTTATAATAAACAGTGGCAGAGTATGCATCCATATCCTCCTTAAGTGTGAGACCAGGTATTGGTATGAGATTACTCAAATACTGAGTTGCTCTCAAGAGAACAAAAAATACATGTTCCACAGATCCCAGATACACTTCATCATATTTCTGAGCACCTTGTCTATGAAGCAGCTCTTTATACATATATATTCTCTCAAAACACACTTGCAACGTTATTTTTTTTTCTCTAATCATAGTAGAAGCCATATAGAAATGAGCAGAATCAGACAGATATGCTCATATTGTTCAGCTGAAGAGTAAAACCAGTTATTAGCTCTAACAAATTAGGATAAAACTAGAAGAAAAGGGAGTAGTGGCACAATTATTAGAATGAAGGGCTGACTATTAAAGAATTGTGTCTTTCTTTCCGTTATGAATTATAGAGCCTTAAGAAAACCAGTTCATTTTCCCCCTAATTCACAGACTCCAAACCACAGACAACTTTTGACAGTCCGAGTCAGGAATCTTTGGTCACTACACAGAACAAGAGTGTCCTTAAGTTCAATCTAAATTGAATTTTCACCTGAACAAAACTTACATGTTGATGTGCAATAAAAAATACAAACAGTGTAAAAAGTCCATGGTAATGCTGGAAGGATACAGTGAGGACCTCAACTACCTGCTACTTCAAGGATATAACTACATTTTTCTTAGTTTGCACTTGAGGGCAGATTTGACTTTAGTTCCTCATATGGTCCCAACTCCTGAATCCAATACTGACCAAGTCCTGTTGATATTAAAAAGTGTTGTCTTTCCTCTTTGGAAGGAAAATCATGTGACAGTATAAGAAAAGAAAAAAATCATCAGTTCTTCTAGGACATTCTTTCATAGAAGAACTTAAGTTCATCCATGGCAAGAACCTGCCTGAAAGTCAGACAAAGCCAATAGTAGTACCTTGTCTTGACTTCATTTTTAGAGTAGCTTAGCTTTCACATGTACTGCTGCAAACAGGATAAGATGTTGGTACATTTCATCTTTACAATGTAATTAAAGATTCATGCAGGGTACAAAACTCCAAATCATTCCCTTACAATACATTCTTTTGAGTGTCATTCAAACTCATCCCTGAAGTATATAATTGTATGGTGGTTTTGTTCTGTGCAAGTATATTGTACATCAATTTTATTTCATTATCTCACTACAACCTGTACTGATTATAAACTCACAGATGCTTGTCTAATCATATCAAAACTTTTTACTGTTCAGATTATGAGTACTTTGCTAGCTTTTTAAATTTCTCCCCATTATCTAAGCCTCTTTTTTATGTAAACTCTGCAATTTTATTGTATATTACAGAAATCTTTCTCTAATTTGATGTCATTCATTTTTAATTTTCTTTTTCAGTTTAACTATTGTGGCTAATTATACAGCAGATCCAAATCTGCATGAATTTTGCAGACTGCTGCCTGCCTCCCCCATTCTTTAATTTTCCATTATCAGGCAAATTACTCTAGTGTTGATTGTTAGTCCCTTTTCCCCCTGCCTTGGCCTCATATGCAGATTACAATCAGCCAAGGTCCATCCACTGGGTCATTCTATAAATCTTTTCTCAAAAGACATTTCTTTACGCTTGATGGATTTCCATTTAACTCTTCCTTCAATGTCCACTGTGCCCCATGCTACATAAATCATTGAGAACAGTCCAGCTCCTGCTGTCATGCAAGTTTCTCTGTACTCTGCAGCTTTGGAGTTACTCAGCACCCTAAGCTGGGGACACTGGGTCTGTTCAGTACAGTTTCAACATTGTCATGCATCCGAATCACAGCTGCATGAGCTCCCATCTTTATAGTTCTATAAAATTCAGTAGGGAGAGATAGATCTGTTTGGTGACGAGACAACAGGAAAGCATTTTATCTCTTGGAGAAGTTATTTAGTGCCTGTATAAACTCAGACAACTATTAGCAAAGGTATAACTATTTTACATTTCAAAGATTTTTGTAGGAAAATAAAATTCTTGAAAATTCTGCAGTGCTTGCATGCCTCAAAAGCTATATGATTGCCTTCCTGCTCTCTTTCTCTCATTACCACTTGCATCATTACTGAATTCCTAAAGGTTCTGCATCACAGGAAGGAAGCAACAGCACCATGAACAATTTGAGCACTACATAAAACTTCTCGTGAGATCTCTTCCATTCTCAGTTACTGAGATTTGCTCTTTATGCATGATGGGCTTGATTCTTTACAATCAAGATTTTGGGGTAGAGACCCAAAAAAGCTCAAAGCACATCCTGGCAGCTGTTCCACTTGCTGATCTGAATGCTCTGGCTTTGAGAGCAGATGTAAGTCAAAGTAGGTATTCTGTCTTACGTGCTCTTGGAAGCCCCTCTGCTCCAGTGATGTGCTGAGAGCTGTGTGTGCAAGCACACTGAGCTCTTCTTGTTCCAGGGACGGAAATTCTCAAATACAGAAACTGTAACTTCTGAATCAGTGAGAGGATCTATTATCCTAGAAGGCAGACCAGTTGCTTCCAGCCAATAAATTTTGGAACTACTCAAAGTACAAATTACTGTAAATTACAGGAAAAAACCCATCAGGCTGGCATTTCACCGCTAATTCTGGCCTTGGCTATGTGAAGTTTACAGAGGTTGAAATAAACCCTCTGTACAAATTTAAAATGAATCATGCAGTGGTTCATTTTTCTTCCAACCCAAAATACATTATTGTCAAGGAAGCCAAATGTGTTTTGATGTGCACATGTTGTACAAAGCCCTACAGGATGTAACTGAATCACACTGAAAATTGTGAGAAGCATGTTATTCCTCACTGAAAGAAAATTGTCCAAAGTGCACATAATCAATGTGAAAGCATAGTTTACGTTGGCTGTTACACATGTCAAGCTCTATTAAAACTGATGCTTCCCAAAGTTAGTGCAAAGAGCCACTCACAGTACTATTTCTTAAAAAAAAAAAAAGGGAAAAAGATACAAACAAACTCCAGAAAATTTGTACTTATGTTTTCAGGTCCTTCTTCTCTCAGGGTAGTATCATACTACTGGAAGACTGAAACAGACCTGACCAGTGTGAGGGACTAAATGGAGTTGCTGTGCCAAGCTGGGTTGTGTTCCACTTGTGAGAATGCTTCATTAACCTTTACTGTGTTTCAGTTTTGTCACCACCAAAAGGAAGTAAAAAACATCTAGAACTGAGCAATTTCTTTTTTTGTCATTGAGCTCGTTGCTTGACATTCTGTTTCATTCAGTAGAGGGAAATAGTCACTCCTGGCAGATGATTTGCTAAATTTGCATTAGGTGTCTGAAATCACTTAAATGAGTTTTGCCATGAAATGCTATTTAATTATGCTGCTGTGTTTAGATAAGAGATGTGATGCCATGGACAGGCCACTGCCTATGCTGTGATCTTTGACTGTAACATTTACACCAGCCTAAAATAGTTTTAGGAAATATCAATGCCAATTGGAAGGGGCTTTGAGCAGACAAGTCCAAGGAGAGCTGTCCCAGTCCATGGTAGTGGGCTTGGAACTACGTAACCTTTAAAGTCTCTTCCAAGACAAGAAATTTGGTGATTTTCAGATTCTACCACTGGTTCAAGCCTCCAACTGGGGAAAACTGGATTACTCACAACTTCAGTGGATGATGCTGATATTTTAACACAGGAGAATCTCTCCCCTTTTTTCTCAAAATCACTGGCTTTGCTTTTCCACTTATTTTAAAGATACATATGGTTTGAAATGGTTTTGATGGCTTGATCTCATATAAACTAAAACTTCCTCACAAAGGGAAGCAGGGAGGGCAGGCACCGATCTCTTCTTGTCTCTGGTGACCAGTGGTGGGGCCTGAAGGAATGGCCTGAAGTTGTGTCAGAAGAGTTTTCTTTCTCCCTGTGACTTGCCTGGTCACAGCACCAAGCCTGGCAGAGCTCAAGAAGTATTTGGACAACAATCTCAGGCCCATGGCTGTATTCTTGGGGTTGTTCTTGACAGAGACAGGACCTGGAACTGATGCTCCTTATGGGTTCCTTTCAACTTGGCACAAAACCGCACTATTGTTTGTAACTGTTGTTTTGAATGCTAAATACCAAAAGTTACACATTTTCAAAGGAGACTGGGAAAGTGCCGAGCAGGGAAATCCTTCTCAGACAACTGGATACTGAAACATTGTCCAGGCTTAGGAATGGTAGGGGTCTCAAAAGTATTGAAAGACACTCTTCTTTATCTCCTCTACTTGTCCACATCTTTTATCCTTCATGAGACATTTGCTTTACACCTCTGTCAGAGATAGGAGGAGGAGGCTGTGCAGACCTCTGGTCTGATTTATTTTAGCTACCCTGATGTTCATGAGTACTCAGATCACAGTTTGTGTTTGTGTGTAAGCACTGGGAAACCTGACTGTTGTCTCTGGAGTCTGGAGAGAACATCTCCAGACTTTTTGAGCTTCTGTGTGTTTTTAAAAAGGCTATAATTCTGGGAATGTACCAGGTTTCCATATCTACCTGAATTTTGACACATTGTAAAAATATCAAATAAAAAACATGGTTGCTTGTATAAGAGTTATATGTATGCTAACTTCAAATCTTAATCAGGAGATTAAACTCAGTTATCTTGATGCAAAATTGGTCTAATTCCATCTCACTAGTTTCTCCTCTCAATTACACTGGTTCAAAGCTGGTGAGTTGGACTATTTTACTGCCACAGTTTTAGGCTACAGAATTAAACAAACTGTGAAAAAAATACAGATAATATTTCAGTTAATACTCAGTCAGGAAGAATGGATTTTTGATTAAATTTGAAACTGTTTCTACATGGCAAAAATTGCATTCAAGTGTGGTTACACTCAAGGATTCCCAAACAGGGACAGAAAGCATGCAGGGAAAGAAAGAGGAAAAACTCATGTTCAGGCATTATTGCCAGTTACAGGTATTCAATGGAAAACTAATACCTGAACGCTGCCTTAAGGTGACATTTTTACTGTCAATGCCACTAGTGGATTGTCAAGACCATTGACTAAGATTAAGGGGCCTGAATTTGCTTTTGTACACATTTTGGGGAGAAAAATTATTCTCTTTGACACTGAGGGCTCAAGAGTCAGTGTTTGGGGTGACATGAGTCCATGAATAGCCACTGAAATCAAAGAGACTGCTCTGGCAAGCACTTTCAGCAATGTTAAAAATTAGATTAATCTAGAAGCCAATTTTATATAGCAAACTGTAAATAATTCTGTGGGAGGATATTTCACTAGAGTGGTAGGGAATTTGACTTATGAAATGGATTTCAGTGTGTTCAGAGTACTGGGAAACTAGAACTATGGGATCCTCAGGGATCCATTCCATGTCATGTTTCTGCAGAAATGAAACATTAAGATTGCATGTAATGCAATTCATGCAAAGTACCTATCCATAACTCCATGGCTATCACCCTTTCTCTTTGGGGAAAAAAAAAAAAAAAAAAAAGAACAGATAGGTAAGTTTCAGCAACAAAATAGCAGGTATGTGTATAACAATAATACAAAGGAAGATTTACCCCAAATTCTTTCTTCCATCATTACTTCCCTGTCTTTGATTCCCCCCCATCTACAGTGTTTTTTCTATAACTCCTATCTTCTCCTGATTTCAAACTCCCTGCTTTGCTTTCTTTTACAAGGTCATCTTGGGGTTTTTTTCTTTTTCTTTTTTTTTAACTTTTTTTTTTTTATCTTACCAGAAATCCTAGGATTAAAGTACATTTTGGGATATTCCAAAGTATTCAGACAATTCTGATAACTGTTTTTAGGAAAATACCTTGCTCTGAACACATAAAAAAATTATGATGTCCTGGTACCTTTACCCACATTGTCTCCCTTTCTCCTGGCATTATGGATTTGCTTTAGATTGAAAGATTTTAAAGTAGCTTCTCTCAAGCAGAGAAAGTATTGTTTTACATTTGGGTTTCCAGATGTGCCAGGGTATTTTTGCCTGTTTGTTTAATGAGTATTTGACTCAGTACATACCATCTTAAGTTCCTTTTTTCTTAATTTGCTTTTGCTTTTCTGCATTGAGTGCACTGGTGAGGGAGGGAGTTGTGGTGTGCATGTTGTGCAGTACAGTTAGTGGCAAATTAGACGATAGAAGCTTAATTTAAATGTGACAGGAATTAAGTCATTGAGGTTGGACTTGACTGCTCCCGGTGTCCATTTGTTTGGTTTTTTTCTGCTTGGTGGGATGCTCCAGGGGAGCAGGAGAGCTTTTCACCACCACTGGCTAATGGATGGTTCTGAAGACGTAAACCCCAGACAAGGATATGTTCCATATTGATCCTATTGGAACTGGGATCTAAATAAGATTCTTGAGGAAAGTGTCCATGAAAAGTTGCAAATATTCCCTGGTTTAGTTACATTTCAGTGATAAGTGAGTAATAGTAAATTAGTTCACCAAATTTGATTCTGAACTACTGTACTCTCTTTGTAACTTGTAGAGAAAAGGAGGGCTTTTACTTAGAGATAAAACTAGACCTAGATAAATTGCCTATTTTTGGATAACACTTATGGACTTGATAGGTCAAGGAAGATACTAGGTAGGAACTAATTTTTAGTTTGTCAATAACCTTCCATCCAACACAATAAATAATGAGCACGGTTTTCACTGTGGTATACTTGATGCTATGGACTTCTCTATGGTAAGTAAAGCAAGTAATAATGCTAAATCCATATTTAATTTTCTTTTTGTCTTTTTTTTCTTTCTTTTTAAAAATTATTTTGTCTTGTTGTTTCTTCTTTTTATTTTCTTTTTCCTTTTTTTCTTTTTATAATTTGTCTTTGTTCTTTTTTTTTAATTTCTCTCTTTTATTTATTCTCTTTTTTCTTTATTTCTCTTGCCTTTTTTCTCCTGTTTCTGTTTTTCTTGTTATTTTATTTTATTTTCTTTTATTTTATTTTATTTTATTTTTTTTTATTTAATTTAATTTTATTTTATTTTATTTTATTTTTCATTGTTTTCTTTTCTATATAAACCTGTTCATTCTTTGCCATGAACTCAGTTCAGCTTTAATCATCCAGAAAGGACAGCCATGAGTTGCAGACACTGAGGCCATCATCTTAAAATCCTGATTTTTTACCTCTGTGGTATGAGCTACAGCAGCTTTAATTTAATTAGAGGTTCTTTTAGAACCTAAATGGAAGGCACCTACTCAGACGGACCTCTCCACCTACACTAGATGACATCCTCTAATGTCTCTTTTCCTCCAATGTACCTGATTATTCTTAGAAACATGAAAGAAGATTATACAATGTCCCATAGCTACAAAGCTCCTATTACCTAATGTTTTTAGAGGAATTTTGGATAGCGTAATTCCACTGAAACCATCACAGCTATGTAATTTTAAATCTACCGAGGATTCATCTGTATTATAGTCAGGAGATAGGATCCAGGAGGTGAAAATCTCCAAATGTACCCAGCTGTGCCAAGCAGCCGCTGTTTTATTTTCTAGTGGAGTTTTTTTCCACTTGTTTCTTTCACAGTGTTTAATGTCACAGTGTGCCCAGTGATTTAACACTACAAAATAAACCTTCAAATGTAATTAAGAACATTTTTCTGATCATAGAAATTTATTCTGGTGTCAATATTCTGTAGAAAGAATAGAGTGGCCCAGACTGCATTGTTGGTAAATGGATGATGGGATACATTCAATCCAATTAAAACATCTCAATATAAAATTCTAGGTTGTTTGATTTCCCACCTTGAGTAGAGATTGCTTTTATGAACCACAGTCAATGAAATGAATTTACCTTCAAATTCAATTGACTCAGTGTAAACTAGGTAGCAAACTGCTTTTTGAAAAATGAATTTATATAGTGAAAAGGTCATGTCTTTATTATTTTTTATAAAAAAAAGAGAAATATTCTTTTTTCCTAAAAAAGAGAAATATTCTTTATACAAACTTGACATTTAAAAAATATACAAAATTGACATTTAAAAAAATTGCTAAATTATTTGTGCTGCTTGGAGATGCATCAACCCTTTTGTGGTTCCTGTGATTAGACTTCATCCAATTATAAATATTTCTAAAATTCAGAATAGGAACAATCTTGGAAGAAAAATATATTTTCAAGATTGTAAACAAATATCCCTAATGACCTGAAAGCAAATAGATAGGCAAAAGTTACATGTTCTTTTGTTTTCCATCCTGTTTGAACCTACCATTGAAACCTTACTGCTTCTTCCATCTTGCATCCCATTAAAATCTTCCCTGTCCAGTTCACAGTTCTGTTATCCACAAATCAATTCTCTGTCTCCCAGTGATCTTATTTTAATATTTGCATGCAGTTGTTGTTCAGTCTTCATTTTACTAAGCTGATGCATATTGACTTGCTATCACAGAGACAACAGCAATAAATTCTTAAACAAACAGAGTTCTTGGACCTTTCATGATAACATCTTTTTGCAAACTGAAAGTTTTAGCCTTAAAGTAGCAAGGAATTTGATTTTTTTTTTTCTCACTGGTACAGTAAAATCTCTAATTTATCCTTGTTTCTCCATTTCTTCTAAAGAGATATGGAAAAAAAATCCCAATAAACCTTTTGGTGTGATATAATTTTTGTTTATAAATGCAAATAATTATAGTATATATTTTTTCCTTTGCTTTCTTTTGACTTACGCTCTTGACATTGATTGCTGTGGCAGGAGTTGCAGGAGCAAGGCCCTGGCTTCCATTGGTCAGAAAACGTTCTTGACTTTGGGCATCATGTTTTTAAAGCAGGAAGGAATTACTTTCAGAGTGAGGCAGTGGAAGTCCTGCACAAGACATGCGTCTACCCAAGATAAATCAGCATTTTGAAAAATTGTCTTCAGCAATCTTCCCTTTCACGCCTCCTGTCATCTTGAAAGGTGCATTTAAATTTTGAGACATAATTTGTGCTATGTCTGTCTAATTTACTTCCTTCCATACACAGACACATAGACACAAACATATCACTTGGGTGTTTTTTATGCTTAGAGAAAACAAACCAGTGTAAGCTGTAATAGAACTGCTAATGAGCTGATGCTATCTACCAACCTATTTAAAATTCTGTTCTCTTTCTGTTTTGCATTTGGTGGGGTTGTAATTTTAATTTTCAAGTGCAGTCTTATTTCTTCTCCTTAGTCTTCAGCTTTCCCACACCACTGTGCACAGTCCACACACCCACACAGGCACACAAATCACAGCAGCCTGACTGGAAGGGATCATTTATTCTTCAGTGCTCTGTCCTGAGTTGTTTTCATTTGTTGGTACCTGGTATATGCTTATTTTTCAGGGGATGGAGATTATAATATCACCATCCTAAATGTTATGATTGAGACTAGAATAAACAAGATATTTCCTGTGGTTTATAGTAAGGATATGTTATATGGAGGAAGGCAATGTGAAGGGGATAGGTGACATGATTCCTCTATTTCAAATTGTGTGATATATATATATATATATATTTTTTTTTTTAAACAGTCTGTAATTAAGTGTTTGGCACTAGTGAACTACGTCATAACCTGAACATTGAATTCATCACAGTTTTGCTTTGGTTTTTCTTAGTTAAATATCTAAAAGATGTCATCTCCTGGTGCATTTTAATCAAAAATGTTCCTAACTATTTATTCCATTTGATAATGTCTTAAAAACATGAAAAGAAGTTACAAAGCATTACAGGAGATGTTAGGATCTTCACAATGTAATATTAATAAAGCAGATTGAATCAGTTAATCTGTTCCAATGGCAATCTCATCCATTTTTTTGGATAATTATTCACTGCACTTGCTTTCCTATAGCTTTTTTTAATCTAATTTTAAATGTCTGAACAACATCTGCTGGAGAATATCCCAACATTCCCTGGGATAATCATGCAAGCCAACCAAACATTTCCACAGTATACTTTTCAGCTGATCATTTGCTCCATGTCTTTCACCATTAGTGTACTCCTTTATCTACCTTAATTATTTATTGCCTTTATTTGGCAAAAAAATATTTGTTCTTCAATACTATGGTTAAATATTTTCTTCAAAGCAATCCTTCTGGTTTTGAATTGCATGATTTTTTTTAAATTTTCTGCAATTACTTGTGTTTCCTAAAAAAAATTGAGCCAAATAAAATACTACTAAAAAAAATCAGAAACCTTCCTCACACTCATATATGAAGACTGATTTTCCTGACTTTAGTAAAAGATAAAGCAAGATCAGTTGACCCTGAGACAGGATTCATTGTGTTCATTTTGAAATATCTCTAGTTATAGATGTTGCTTTGTTGACAGGCAAACACAAATGTGGGATCTTTTCAGTACATTTCAACCAGACTATGGCCGATGTCGGAATTCAGGAATCTGGTGGAAAAACAGATCATAACTGCTGAAAAATGTATACTTGAGTAGTGGATTCACCTTTAAGCAATAAGTTCTCATCTGTAGAGCACAAAGGAGTAGATACCATGAAGAGGTAAATAATGTGATGTGTTTGTGTGGGGTTTTATGTGTATCACCTCCTTAAATTGTTTGGATAGCTGGCTAAAAGAGAGGACTGTAATCCCAATTTAATGTAAACTTCTGGTTAAAACAATGGTGACTGTAAGGCAGAGAAGAAGAGAAGGTCAAATTTGGAGGGGAAAAACAGGTGAGTATTGTTGGTAAAATAATCAATTAAATGGGAAGCATCTGGAAGAATAAACAAAATGGATTGATTAAAAGTAGCAAAAGGATAAATATTGAGTGGTTGGCACTCAAACTATAGTAACTTCCATGAGTCCTTATGAAAAAGGCTTGGTTTTTGAAAGAGATGAAGATGGGGAAAATATCCATCTCATCATAATAACCTTAATGGTTAAATATTCTCTTAAGCTGCCATTTGCTTTAATTCTTTCCTCAAATAGTGAAGCCAATCTGCAGGCAGCAGTCCCCTTAAAAGCAGTGTCCCTCACTCAAAGTTTCTTCAAAACAGGGGCCTTGGGTATTTTACCAGCACAATAGTCTAGTTAGGGAATCACAGCCTCACTTCTACCCTAAAATATAGATACAGCATCAAATACCTTGGCTCCTGAGCAGGACATTTGTTTCATTAGTGGACAGAAAGGATGAGCAGAGTTCAGAAACTGAAGGCCGTATGCAGAGCCAGGATCTTAACTGCTGGTTCACTCCAGGACCACTTGATTCTGTGAAAGGCCTTAGAACAATAGAATTAACTAAACACCTTTCTGACTAATCAAGTGATGGAACAGAAAAGAGAATTCTCTTGTGCATGGGGTAAGGTTTTTATTGCCACTACTGCTCTTTTTTTAGCAGAAATGCATGTAAATATTTAGATGTAAAGGTCTACCTCTGAACTAGATTTCTCAACTTCTGTTACAATCAAGAAAACTCAGAAGTTTTATTGTTAAAAGAGAGGTGTCCAATTCACACAATATAATCTAGATAATTGCTTCTGACTGCCAAATTCCAGTCCAGAGCAGTGTAGGCATTCTGCCATCCAGCCAGACCCATATGGATGTTTCATACTCTCTCATAACCACAAATAACAGTAGATGCTTTACCTCAGTCAGTTGAAGCAAATTCTTTCCTTGCAAACACAATTAAACCTACAGAGATATTCAGCTTATGAAGTTTAAAGGTGAGTTTTAGAACTAAGTACCAAGTTTTTTGGACAATCAGCATCTGTGAATTATTATGTAAACTTAAATGTATCCTCTCTATGTAGACAACATGACACCAATGTCTTCCTTGTTTCCTGGACCATCACTATACTTTATCCCATGTACCTATACCTGTCCTGCACTACAGGGCCTAGAAGCAGACACAAAACTTGAAATGTCTCACCAGTGCTGAGCAAAGGGGAAGGATCATCTTAAACTTCTGATAACGTTCTTATAGCCAAGGAGTTGTTGTCCTTCTTTGCTACAAAACCAGACTGTTTGTTCAATTTCTTGCCCAGCAGAAAACCCCCAGGTCCTTCTCTGCCAATGCTGCTTTACAGACTGTTGGCCACCAGCTCATCTTGGTACCTGGAGTTATTTTTCTCCAAGGCTTTACATTTTCTTTAGTTGAAGAGCATTTGCTGTCTCTTTAGGTCTTCTTATTCTGGAAATATTTCTTTGTCTGGACTTCAAGTGTCTCCACTTCACAGGTATTCAAGTGTGGAAGATAGTAACTTCAAGGTTACTATCTTCCACACTTGAATAGCTTTGTGAGCACTCTGTACTTCATTAGGCTTATTTGGGAGAACAAAGTTCTCTCACACCATGCGTCCACAAACGCATCAGTCTGACAGGCTTTTTACCTTTTTCTCACTTCATCGAAGGGATATCTCTTCCACAGATCCTTTGAAGAATCAAATCTCTCAAAGTGTTTATTTACAGTTAGAGAGTGCCAACTTTATAGCAGTATAATGACCCAGAGGAACACTCAACTTACAGCAGACCTTCATGAAATCTCTCCTTCACTCTTTCTAGGAAGGTGTTCCAGGTGCTCTCATTTCAGGGCTCTGCATTCCACAGGAGGCCTGATGGGGAAAATCTGGGTGATATGGCATCAAGTTACAGAGGTTTTCATCCTCTATAAATTTTAGCCTGATCATTCATTCAAAAATTATTGCAGAACGGTGTATGTGTTCTGAACTATCCAAGTCCTCATCGACTGATTCCTTATGATAACACACAGAGGTCACAGGTAGCCTCCTAAAGGCTTGTCTGCCCAATTATTCCTGCATTTGCTCTCACCTTCAGCTTCTGCCTCTGCACACGCTTGTCCCCTCCTCTTTGTCTTCCTCTCCTTGTCTCCTCTCAAGGCATCAAAGCCAAGAAAGTCTGGGATTTGCAACAACTGTGTGATACCTCCTCCAACGCGATGTCAATTTAATTTGAGCCAATTTGACAACCCTGACACTAATGCAGGATCAGAGACCACAATGATAGTACAACATCTGTCTCTTGTTAAGCTCCTTGCACCTGCTATTGCTTCCCTCTGTAATTGCCCTAGATCAAGAGACCTATTGTAAATGTGTTAAGTTTTGCTGACAACACAAAGCTGGGAAGACGCAGGAACTCAGGCTTAAGAGGCAGGGAAAATTCAACAAGATTTCTGGGCTCTGGGCTGTTACGCACCAAATGAAATTTGGTATTGACAAACACACATTAATGTAATTGGTCAAGGGAAGTGTGGGACCAAGAGAGCAAAACTGCTGAGTAGGAAAAGGAAGGGTTTAAAGGGACTCTGATATAAGGGACTCTGATATATGTTCTTATCAGGGCTGACAACAAAATCTCTGTTCAAGTACAGAGAAAGTCTTTGAATGTTGAATTGCCTTTAGCTGGCTTAGAGTTCTACATATTACCTTTTTCTGAAGGCCTCATCACCTCGTAAAATCTCACTGAATGTTTGTGATAAGTGACTTTGATCACTTGCAAACTAACACCAATGCTATTTGTGGGATCTGTGTTCATCAAATCATCATCTTCACTGTCAATTTGTTATTAGATATTTTGCTGAGCAAAAAACCTAATTAGTCCTTTCTTTTTGATAGAGTAAACCCCATATTCCTGATGGTACTATTATCTGAAAATGTTGTGTGTCCCTTTGAGGTGGATTACCTAAGGACTAGTTTATCACAAATAACAAAGGATGTGATTCATCTTCTCTAACTTCAGTTGTCTAAAATTTAGAGGCTTAAGTCTGATTTCATTACCTAAGAATTCCTTCATGACAGTCCAGAATAGAGAGAAACAGACATTTCCAGAGATTGATTTGTATTAATCTAGGTTTGATATATATCTTTAAGTGAGCCAATCACTCCAGGAAGGATTTATTGATCAATTCATCTATGTTTGGACAAATGAGTCCCACCTGGTAATCCAAACTGTTCCATCAGAAACATAGCTTTTTAATTGTTTCTTTTTACATCCCTTCTCTTTCTTCTTTTCCAGCTTTCATTCACAGTAAATTGCCATTTTTCTTCTAATATGTATGTGTCAGGTGAATTTCAGTGCCATGAGTCCCATGGATTGAAAACATGAAGCTATGGATATCACCTAAAAGGTAAGAAAAAATGGACTTTTTCCTACTTTGGGCTGCAGGTCATAAAGATCCATAACTGTCTTTGTCTTTTTGAACTCTCTCACTTTTCTTGCCATGTTGAAAACTCCAAATTCCTGATAATACTCTGCTACAGTACCAAGAGTCCTGTCCTGTAGCTGTTGTTCACTTATTTCCTAGTCCAGTGCTCACTGCATCAATTTTCTCATGCTCACAGGGAGGAGCTGAGCTTTCTCTGTTTTGCTGAGGGCTTGTGTGTTTACTGTAGTATTTTAGACTTGCTTGCAGTGATGGCCATGTTCCCCTTTACATGTGCAGCACTGGTCTTGAGATTCACGTTTCCTCATTTTCCTCGGACCCCTTGAACCAGGGCATTGATTTAAAATAAAAAGGACATGGTTAATTCAGCCTGAGGGCAGCAGAAGGACATGAAAAACTGTAGAAAAACACAAAATAAACTGTGATCCTTGAGACTGTGAGAAAAATTTCTCCATGCAGGTGAGATTTTTGTTCTTTAAAACCAGATCTGTGACTGCATTGGGGCCATCAATAATTTATGACCATGCAAGCCCACTCCTATTACTTAATCCTGCTGTCATGGTCAGGCAGGAGCTCTACATTTATGCTTTTGTGGTACACAGGCTCAGCCTCCAGATCACGCTCATCACTTATTCAAGCTGATGGCTTGATTTCCACTTAGAACAAGCTGAGACGCCATCCAGACGGGAAAACTCAGGCACAGGAACTGATCCAGATGCTGAGCATCTGGGTGCAAGGTCTTCCTGCTGTTGGAAGCATGGATTTGACTGATGGGAGCTGAGTTAGAGTGCAGACCAAGCTCAAGCCTAAAACTGTCATCACAGTAGGGTGAGAATAGTGGAGCCTAGTGACTCTCCCCACTAACCATAATGTCACGGCTTTAATCCTTCTGCACTTTAGACCTTTTATATAGAGCATGAACAAAATTCCACAATGACAGTTTGATGTGACCTGACAAATATTCCATCATATAAGTAAGGCATCCCATAAGGAAAAAGTTATTAAAGAAAAAGAAGAGAAAAGTTTCCTCACTACTCACTCAAAATTTCTCTGTCATGGTTAGTGCTTGCCCCAGACCTCAGTGCAAGGCCAAGGTCCTGGGTGTGCAAAATAAATTTCTGCCTACTTAGGGAGAAGTTAAAGGTGTAGGAGGGGAAAAAAATGTAGTTTTGATCAGCAGGAAGCATTCATTGTGCACTAATGGTCATTTTTTTTTCCTGAAAGCTTCAGCAACTTATCAAGGCTGCAGACTCTCATTTTCTTAGTGTTTTAGAAAAGAATGATGAGGTTAACAAGAGAAGTGACAAAATATACTTCTGTGTTCCTCCAGCAATTATATTCAGGACTTCTGGCTTGGTATAATTTGATGGCAAATTTGTTATCTGTCTGGGGACTCTAGTCCTAACTCTGGTAGGTTTTGTTAACCCTATCATGATAGATTGGGCAAATAACTGAAATTCAAACATGAAATTGAATATTACAAGGATTTTCGTTTTTGCATAGTTACTTTTGTTTACATTATCAAATACATTTTAAAAAGTAAACCTCAAAATCTGCATTCACTCCCAACCTATTAATGAGTGCTTTTGTTCCACTTCCAAATTTCATCAATTTTGCTTTCAGAATAATCAGCAACAGCAGAGGCAAGAGTTTAGGACAGGACATGAATTTCTTGGGAGATGTTAGCAAGCTGTGAAAATCAACTTTTTGGCCTGGAGTAAGAGTTTACTTTCCTAATTCTCATTTTATATCACGGAGGGAGGTGAGACAGCATTTGCCCCAGAACAGAAGAAGATAATTTATCAGATGGATTCCTACTGACTCTTCAAACAGCCTATTGTGACCTTTGGTTATTAAACCTTTTAACTGTTAGTTAATTTCAGCAGTGGGGAGGCTATTAGCTGACCGGCTAGATTCCCTGCCCAGCATCTGCTAACCAATGACCTGTGATCTGAGCAATAAAACTGAAATTACATCTGGACAACAAATATATTTTGGCATCTAGCACAATGAGAGGTGCCATTCTACCTCAATATATTGATTTTTTAAACATATGCTAGAAAACATGTTGTTGTGTCTTAATAAAATAACCTGATTTCGGCCTTTATCCATCCATGAAATATGTTTTTACATAGGCTATTGATGCCAGGAATTTTTGGTGGTCTTGGGGACAGAAAGGAGGGAGATGGGAAGAAATAAATATCAGCAGCTATGGAAGTTACAAGTCAAAAGAATAAAAATTATGGTTTCTCTCCGTTACAAAATGGGAAGAAAACATAGTTTTGGAAACAGCATGTGCTCATCAGCATGCATCACAGTGTTTAAGCCCTGAATAGAGGCATGTGAGTAAGAAAAAAGGTGTAATTTGGTCAACAGGAAGAACTCAAACCATAAATTCAATACTGAAAGTCCTTTAGCAGTAGAACTAGAAATGATTCCTGTAAAGAGTAAGAAACTCATACACTTTGATGTGCCTTCTAGTAATGCTGGTGACTAACAGAAAGGGGAATAGGGGGTGAAATATGGCCACTCCATAGGTCTGGTTCAGTAACAGTCTTGTGGGAAGGGTGTTTCGAGTGCTTATTCATCAGTGTGCCATGTTCATAGGTCTGCAAAGAGAGCGGAGATATTTAAAGAAACCTACAGGAGCTTAGTGATCCAAATGCTTTTGAAATTCATGGAATCGTAGAATAATTTATTTTGGGAAAGCCTTCTAAGAACATCAGGTCCAATCAGTAAAAGAGCACTGCCAAGTCCACCACGAAAACAGATCTGTAAGCACCCCAAATGTACATCTTTCAAATATCTTCAGGGCTGGTGACTCGACCACTTACCTGCACTGAGTCACACTTTTCTAATGCTTGACAACCACCTTAGTGGGAAACATCTTCCCGTTATCCAGTCTAAACCTGCCCTGGCGCAACTTAGCCCACTTCCTCTCATTCTGTCATTTGTGCTTAGGAGAAGAGACCAATATTTAGAGAACAAAAAAGAAGATAGCCTTCAGTTCAGGAACTTTGTGGTTAAAATTAGAGAAAATATACTTTATTTTCATTATAGAGGCTATGTTTCAATACGTGAGGTGAAATTCAAACAGTTTATGAACATTTGTGATAGGTGTGGGCACTGTAGTCTGAAGCTTTCTTGAAACTCTTAAGATTTTAGGGAACTGAGAAGAAAACACACAAGAAACCAGACCAAAAGAAACCAAATTAAAAGAAGTCAAATTGAAATTAACTAACTCAAAAGAAAACAACAGAAAGAAAGGCAAAAAAAAAAAATAGAGGAAAAAATATTTTGCTGGTTTTCTCGATGAACTTTATGATTCAGATATGATGGTTCAGCGCTTTAAAGTCAAGATCTCAGTCAAAAGTGGTAGGCTCTTAAGTGCAACAAGCTTTTACTGAGTTTCAACATTCCAGAGAAATGCCCTAGACCTTGCTTTATAGCTCTTTTGTGCTACGTTCAAAGCTATACATCTTTTACTGAGACCTTCTTGTGTTACATTAAACTGTGATTATTCAACTGTTTTCATTATAGTCGACACCTGTCTGTGACAGCAGGATGAAACTGCAACCTGAATTCAACCCACACAAGTTTAAGCTTTTAAAGTCATGGTCCCAAGTAAAAGCCCAATCGACTAAAACTCCTTCAAGCCACAGTGATGGAAGCTCGGGAGCTCAACCAGTTCAATCACCCAAACATCCCTGGGATGCAGCGAGAGTGCAGATTTGTTTCTCTATAAAGAAAGCCAAGATTGCTGGCACCTTTGATTGAAGAGCTTCAAGCAGGCAGATGGAGTCTCAGGTCAGATTTGGGCTCCAGTATAAATTAAAAGAGAGCCCCCAAATCTAAGAACTGGTCTTTATTTATTTAATTTCCCGTGGATAACATTTTCCCTCCACATTCTTCCTGTGCTTTATAGTTTGCAGACTTTCCCCCAAGTTCAAGGTTGATGATGTAATTGTGACTAAAGGAAATGCAGCGTTTGGCTTCTCTTTAGAAGCTTTTTTGGTAACACACCACATTACATTTCTTGCTTGTCATTACATCCTGCCAGCTTTCTTGAACCACTTTTTTTTTTCTTTGCTTCAGTTTTACTAGTATGCATTATTCATTAGAAAGGAAAAAAAAAAAAAGAGAGAGAAAAAAAAGAGAGAGAAGGATAATTTGCATTTCCTGATTGGAAGCCAGGGATTATTCATCATTGCCCTGTACATCTCTTATAAAGATGATAAATGAATGTATATTAACTGAACCCTAAAACAAAATAATGTGTTTTTCTAAAAGTTTTGCAGAGCTGCATTTCCATTGTAATTAGTTTACTTTTTTTAACCAAGTCCTGTTAAAGCACCATCAAAATGAAAGCTGAATTCTGAACTGTTTAGAGGAGGTGGGAGAAAGTAATGGTCTACTCAGTGGGCTTTCCTTTCTCTTTTAGAACTACTGAAAATAATTCAAATTGGGGTCTAGCTTAAAAATAATAGCAGTAGTAGTAGTAGTAATAATAATAACAACAATAATAATAATAATAATAATAGTAGTAGTAGTAGTAGTAGTAGAAAAATAAAAATAATTAAAAACCAAAATACAAAAAACAAACCAAAGGCAAGAAAACAAAATTAAAATCCCTCTTCAAGGAAATTACACTGGAACAAGCAGATAAGTACAGTGGCAAGAAACTTGTTGCATGGGTTTTGCCTTATAACAGATGTAATAATCATTTATTCTCCTCCAAACAGAAATAAGGAAGAGATTGGTCTTTTCATCATTTTTTGCTGCCTTGATGTATTGAGCTTGTCAAGGTTAAAAAAGCCACTTGTCCTCGAGCAGAGGCTTGAACCCACAGTGTTGTTCCCAGCCATTCCCTCTCTGTGCCTCTCCTGCCATGCTGTAGAGCTGAATTTGGCTCTAAGCTAGACAGGAATTGTCCCACGTGAGACATGATTCTTTCAGTAAAGTAAAAGCCCCTGTGTAGGGGTAAAATTGTAATAAAGAGACAGTTGGACCACGTAAGACCTGGGGGAGGGGGAGGAAATAATGTTGTCCATAAATGTTTTGAAGCAATAAGGCTGGTATATTCTTTTGTAGAAAAATGTGTGTCCCATAAAAAAATTATTGTTCTTTAACTGTTGTCATTTTCATCAAACCACAACTAAAAAGATCAAAAGGAACGAATAAAACAGGGCCACTGAATTTACTTCAATTAACATATTTTTGGATGTACTCTTTTGCTATCTTTATATTCCTTTTCTTTCTTTCTCTTTCTTTCTTTCTTTCTTTCTTTCTTTCTTTCTTTCTTTCTTTCTTTCTTTCTTTCTTTCTTTCTTTCTTTCTTTCTTTCTTTCTTTCTTTCTTTCTTTCTTTCTTTCTTTCTTTCTTTCTTTCTTTCTTTCTTTCTTTCTTTCTTTCTTTTTCTTTCTTTCTTTCTTTTTTTCTTTCTTTTCTCTTTCTATATTTTGCTACTTCTTCCCTCCATTTTTGTGAACTATTTCTAATTAATAAAAAAAAGAGAAGGTAAATAAATAACATATAGTTTTTAAATGTCTTAATATAGTTTTCAAAAATAAAAAAAAAATTCTTCAAAAAGCAAACACTGTAATTTTCATTAATATTATTTATCAGTCTGGACAGAGTCTGAATTACATGTTCTCAGATTATGATGGCAAACTGCTGTTATTTATTTTTCTTTTCCTAATACAGCAATTATGTTCTTGAAATGAAGAATTGCTGAGGACTTTCAGCAGCACTGACAGAATTTTGTTGTTTTCATTGTTTTGCAGAGTAGGGAAATAGGAGTAAAGGACTGGGTTCCCAGCACCCAGAGGGAAAAATCTCTGGTGCTATAAACAGTTCCCTGGAGAATCTCAGCTCAGTGGTTTCACAAAGAAGGACATTTTTAGACTATTATTTCCATTAAACACCAAATTAACTGCCTGTAAACTTGTTCAGTTATTTGTTTTTACTGGCCTGTAAAAACATAAAACATAAATACATAAATAAATATTTATAATGCATGGATAACAGTGCTAGCACATGCCATCAGCCATGCCAGGAAAAAGGAAATAAATCAAGGTTCGTGGCTGAGAGATGCCACTTGGTTTGATTTGTAATAAACAACTTCACTTATCGTTATGTGCCTTATTCCTATATATTATTTTGTATTAGAGTTTTACTCGGCCTTTTTCATTGTGCTAGCCACTCTTCAAAGAACAATCACAATCTTTAGAGACTTGACTCATGCCATCCAAGTTTAGGCACTTAACTGAAGCACGTAATTAAGCTTTCTCTGTGGTCATTGCAATAATTTAAAGAAGCAAGAGGGAAAGCCTGGGTGTATGTGAACCTCAGTCACATCTGGAATTAAAATCTTACCGTGTTTGCTGAGACGGGTGAGAGCTTATTTTTCTACCTTGTGTGTGAAAAGGGTGTCACATTCAAAGTAACTTTAACAAAATTGACATTTTCTAAGAACATGAATGGAATTTTCTAACTATAAACTATTTGCATGAGTTTGGACCTTCCTGAAAAAAGACTTCTAGGTGCTTTAAACTTTCATTTCTCCAGCAACCCTTTTGTAATCTCCCCTTCCAACTGTGAAACCATCAGAGATTGAAGTCACAATCCTGCTACCAAAACAATTTACCAAGAGAAATATAGAATAACATCCCATGCTGTTCTTCAGGGGTGACAGGCTGGGCTGCAATAAGAAGGGAATGTCAGTTTAAGGAATGAAAGACCGAGTTTGCCATTTGGGAGGAAAGTCTCTGGAGAACACCTAAGGGCACTCTGTGGGCTAACATGTGCCAAGATATGGCTCAGAAGAATGCACAAAGAAAAGAATTTACTAAACCAGTGACTCGTCCTCCACTGTTGAGTTTTCATTTCACATCCTCCCTCTTCCCTTAATTCCCTAGAGCCCAGTTTGCAGAACAAAACTTCTCTCATATCAGTAGTCAAGGAGTGGGCAAGGCATTGGAATACATTTCTTCTTCTCTCAAGCTTTCAGCAAGGAAAACCTGGTTTCAGCCCTGGATTGTGATTAGCATGGCTAAAATTCACTGTAGTGGAGCCTTTGTGTGCAGTAATGTTTGCAAGAGGTGAATACTCTATTTTCCTGCAGGGGCATTTGCAGTGATTTTTTCCTTCATATGTGTGACACGTTAGGTAATATAGCCTGAGTACTTTTATTATTACTTCCATGGGAAAACATTAACTGATTTATCTGATTAAAATTTGAGGTGGCAGCAATAAATAAACAAAATACTCAATAAACTCTCGTTAATTGTGACACTTGTTTCTTGTGTTAATTTTAAAGCATTCCTTGACATTGTGTAGTGTCACTGCAAGTAACACATGAGAGCTTTGGGGTTTTTTTTATTACTGCTTAGTTAAGAAATAACTTACTTTCTCCCACAGCTAGCAAGTTTCTTTCAGTATTATTCCACACAAGTTGCAGAGGTCTCTAAACACCACCCATGGTCACTAGGTCATTTTTTTCTGCAGCTTTTCCAGTAGTTACTCACAAACTGATAATTTCTACCAAATAGATGCACTGCAGTGCTGGGCTGTCATTTGTTAGCACTTCCCTTCAACTCATAGCCCTGTGGCCCTCTCTCGGGCTCTGTCTACATGCCAGTGTGCTGTAATGATAAATAACATTATCGACCCCTTGGTATGCATAAAACATTAGATGGATTGTAAGTTTTCCGGACTGCTCAACTTTCATGAACTGCATTTCAAGTTACTTTGATCAGGCCTCTTAGCTATGACACCATAGTTTTGGAGTGGGGTAATATGGGCAGAAATAACTCCACAAACTCAATAAAAATATATATTTTCTCTTGCCGCTACAAACCAAACAGTTATTTCAGCTAATTTCCTAAATGGCAGGTAGAAAACTGAATTTAAAAATTATTCATTAAAAATCAGTGTGTATTGATAAGTATAAAATGCAATTTTCTTCCCTCTTCATTTCATTAAACAGGTGCAGAGAGCTTAATTTTACTAATAGAAGACTTTAATTTTAAATATTTTCAACTTGATTAAACCTATGCAAAGTTTGAAAGGGTTTGTTTTGTTTTTTCCAAATTCATAAATGATTTTAGAAGACTAAATTCAATTTTCAGTGGTAACCCAGCATTCAGAATTCTTAATCCTTTTATTTCCTATATTATGAGATTTTTAAGCATGAAAGACACAAATGAAATTTAAATTATGCCCCAATATCTTTAAGCTCCTGGGTTGTTTTATACATGTATATTTGCAACTAAAATATGCTTTTTTCTGTCATGCCATGTGCACGTGTGCATGGGTATAAACAAGACAAGTAAATGTAAGGGGGTGTGTGCAGTTATAAATTTATGATAGTGAATTTTTTTTTTCACTTTTTTGTTTTCATGAGGGAAAAAATGCAAATTGTGTCTCATTTTTTCAGAAGGGAGAAGATGCAATAGGGAAACATTGTCCAATTTATTTTTTTCTAGTTTTAACCCAAATTAATTCCTCTCATGCACAATGCAAAAATCATTCAAAGTGTAAAAATTCAGGATCAGGGCCCTAACTTCTGCCCAGAACACTGTTTCTGACATTAGTGAAATGAAAGGAAAAGAAATAGCAAAAGGAAATAAAATAGGTGACAAATCTTTAAGATGAAATAGCTGCCAAACAAGCAGAATAATTTATGTTGGAGGAGTGGGAGGTCGTCGGCCCAACTCTTCACTGACAGCAGGACCTTAACACAATATGAGTTCAACACGACATGGGGTCAGTAACTCAGTTTTGTATTAATTCTTTAAGAAAAATAAATTAGATTGGTCTAGGAAAGAGGTATGGACAGTCCAAGTCTTGCATTGCCAACCACAGAGAGGTAAACTTAGCCTTAAACTGGCATACTACCATTCAAAATTTAACTTGAAATCTTACTTGTACATTTTTCTTTCCTTGCACAAATAACTAGATTAAAATTTCATAGTAAATTCCCACAGAAAAAACATTGTGAAGAGATCATTAAAGTGAAGAACAGACAGACAATCTCTTATTTAAAATTTCAGGACCAACCCCAACAATATCGTCCTTGAGTATGAATTGAAAATGCTTTGGTCATTACAAATGAACATTAAGAAACTTGGATTCAGTCATTCATTCTTTGGAGATATAGTCCCTGCCTCTCATGCAGTAAAGGAATTAAAATTTCTAACAGTTTTCAAAGTCTGGAAGTGTTTTTTGGGGCATTTGAGCCCTTCTTCTCTAGTCAAAAGAATTTTTTTTCATCCTTTTTTTTTCCCTGGAATCAGAGAAATTTTGTAGCTCATGTTAAATTTGTAAATCATTCAAATATTACCTTATTCCTCTCTGCAGCTTCTTTGTTAATTAAAAAAAACCCTATATGATTCCTTTTCAGCTGAAGAATCTATCAGATTATTTATCTATATTTCCATATATATGAATATATATGAATATAAATAATATTAATAAGAATATATATATATATTCAAGGATAAATTAATGAAAAGAGTCTCATATTAGTCTAATAGGAAAATAGGAACAAATTTTGGTTTTTAGCTGGGCTGTTTTCCTTCCCTTTCTCTCTCTATTTTACTGCCAAAGCCCCAGTAGAGTATGAATGCAGAATATCAGCCCATCTTCTAATATATGCAGCATAATCTTCTTAAAATGAGTTTTCACTTCAAGGAACAGAAGGGCTTAGAGATGAGCAGCATGGCTTTTTTGTATTTGGCATCTCATTATACTTAGTACCATTTTTTCCTTCTAAGAACAATTGAATATCACTAATGAAGGAAAATTCTCCCTATATATTCTTAGGACTTTTTGTTTTGGTTTGGTTGGTTTGTTTGTTTCTTATTTTCCTTTCTTGAGGCATGGAGAAGGGAACGAGAGGCAGAATAAGGCTTTTTATTCCTTCATGGAGAAAAAGAAGATGCTTTTATATTTCACATTCCTTCATCAGAACTTAATGTTTTTTCCCTTTCTGGACAATTCCAATTCTCAACTAATTCTATGCAAACATAAACAAATGGATATTTACATAAATTCAGGATGTGGAAACAGGGAAATAAAATATTGTGCGGTAATTATTTTTTGTTTTAAATGAAATAGCCTGAAATGTCATTTGAGGAACTGAGAAATTCTTTGGCATATTTGCGTATAGATTTAATTTATCATGGCTTCTTGACTCAAACTCAAACTCAAACTCAAACACAGCATCAGTTTGAAATCCAGCATCTTCCCTTGGGAAACCTCAGCTGAGTTCTTTACTGATTAAAGCCAATGAAGCTGGACCAGCAGACAATTTGCCCAAATATCTATTTGCATGGATAGTTTGCACTACATTAGTGTCTAGTGGAAATTCAGTGATTTAACACATCTCTTACACGTTTAATTATTTCTTTTAAATAGGTTGGTTGGAGAAGGTAGGAAGTGTACTCATGTCCAGCATCTAATATTGTTAGATTACAAACACTATAAATCTGAGGAGTTGATGCTGGTGGAGCAATAATTAATTCTTTTGTCCTATCCACTATGCAGCATCCATAATCCATGTCATGAGTTCTTCAGACTATTGACCATCAATTAAATTGTGTCATACCCAAAAACGACAGGAAGAACAAGGAATAGGAAATAACAGAAGAATGCTTAGCAAAAAAGCTAATTCTCAAATCCAAGGCCATAACTCAGTGTTATAAACAGTAAGAATGGTCACATAGATTTTCTTATTTTCTGGTGGTGTCTCTGACAAAGATGAAATTAAGACACAAAGCTGAAAGGCTTCAGTACCAACAACTTTTATAAATAAGAGGACGCTGAAGAGAACAGGACCACTGGCACACCTGTAGAGATCAGCACAGAAAGATCTCCTTAGCAACAGAGATTTAGCTGGTGGGACACTCTATTTTTGTGCTTAATCCCTTCAACCCAATGCATAGCCTTCCTGTACTTTGGAGTTCTGCAAGCTGTGTGAGACCTAGTGCCATAAACCACCACCAGATGCTAGGTTATGCTAGGTTCCAGTTCAGCTCAGCTTGATTCAAATGGGCAGCAGGCCAAAAATGGCCTCAGCTTCATTTCAGAGCCTTGAACTGCTGTACTCACTGGTCTTGGCACACACACTTTTCAGTCAGCTAGCACACATTCAGATGGCAATGGAAACCATGTCTGAAATAACCATTTTCTGTTTAGCCGTTGTGTTTTTCATAGCCACTGCCACCTGTGTTCATCCTTCCAAAATGTAAGTATCTCTCAGTTTGCTAAGCTTCCTAGAGGGCATCACCTCCAGGGACTGATTCCTTAATCTCAGTTTTGATTCAGCATTGAAAGTTTTGTGTATTCCTCAGTGATCATAAACATGGCATGCTTCCTTAGAAAAGTGAGATTCAATTCACAGCATAAAACAGATTTAATCACTGCATAATTTCCTGCATGTGAACTAGAGTTTTCAGAGGAGCTCTAAATAATACATTTAGTGGAGCTTGCTTCAGTTTATAAAACACAGGTCATTGAAACAGCCATGATGCCCTAAGTCCTTGATATTGACTACGTATAGGGTATCCCATATAAGGGATACCCTTTATACCATATAAGGGTATCCCATAACCTCACATCATATCTCAGTCCCATGTGGATATCTCTGAAATACTAACAGATCTCAGATGCTACTGGGTACCCTTTTGTGGTTAAATGAAAATTTTCCCTGTATTGAATTTGACATTGGCGCCCTGCATTTGTTGAAGGCCAGTCTGGATGGGGCTCTGAGCAAACTGGTCTAGTTGAAGGTGTCCCTGCTCATAAAACAAGATTATCTTTAAGGTACCTTCCAATCCAAGGTATTCTGTGATGAATCCGTGATTGACCAGACCTTTCAGGTTCCGTAACAAAAGCTTAGACACCTGCTGTTTTGTAGAAAACTGAGCTTGCAAAACTTAGTCTGGAAGCCCAGTCTCACTCCAAAGAACGCATGAAGGGTTTGGGTTTTTTTCCCAATGAAAGATAAATCTTATTTGAGAAACAAATTTTAGTCATTCCTTCCAAGTCTTGCATTATTTACAAGGCCAGAACAACACTGCATAAGCTTCTCGTTTCTTTACCTTGCATGCTAAATAAATATCATCAGAAGCAAACTGCAGTGTCAAAGTCAGAGATTATTTTATGTGATTTCAATCCGGTTCCATTGTGGAACCCCGTGTCCCTCACGTGCCACGCAGTGGGGCTTCTTCATGGGGCAGAAAGGGGAGCTCAGCTTCTCTCCCATTGGGGACTGGGAGAAAGCTGCAGAGGTTGATTTCTGAAGCGTGGAATAAAGAAGATAGAGTTTTTTTCAAAATGTGCCTCTGTCTCCAAGAGTTCTCTGCGTGCAGCAGAAAGGAGGAAATTGCGCTCAGAAGCTGACAGTTGGATTGCAGTAAAAACTCCGGTAATGATGCCCTATCCATGGAAGCTTTACCAGCCTTTCCTGTAATTGAATACTCTGACCTTCTCCAACCCCCTTCCATACAATAAATAAACCACAAAATAAATACATAATCCTTCCATTTTGATTTTGGGAACAAACTGAAAATTATATCAGCGACAATAAAACAGGGTTCATTTAAAGAATACAGTAGTTGCAGAATGTTTCTGTCTTGCCAGGAAAATAAGCTGCATGAAAATAAGCAATGGAAAAGAACAAAAAACAGGAAAACAAAAGATAATGTGAAATTATCACTTTTAACTGTTTTTTTTAGTTTTTCTTCTGTGAAAATCTAGGGGTAAGAGAACTCACAGCTTGTGTGTGATTAATTTAGGGAACTGCACACTAAAACTTGGCATTTGGCAGTTTTCATAAGAGGCTACAAAGATAGCAAATTAAATGGAGGAAGATAGAAAACTAAAAAGAACAGTGAAGGGTGAGGAGCAGAGGGATTCATGTCTGTAACTTCTACAAAATCTTCCTGGACTTATTTCAGTAGTGGCTTTATACAGTAAAGAAACAGCTACAAAACAGTGGCCAGAAGTCACAACAAAAGAAAAAAAAAATAAATTTCAAAGGTAAGACTGTAAGTATGATGTGGATATTGGTTTTTTTTTTGTGTGAGAAATGCCACCATTTCCACAGATCCCTAATTGTTTCAGATTAGTAAAAAAAAAAAAAAGTTTTTATTTTTTTTCTACAATTGACTTCAAACATGTTCAGTCTTGCCAAACTGAATGCTGTGTTTTGATTAAGGCAAAGTGGGTCCTTCTGTGTTTAACTTTTCTCCTTCAGTGGATAACAAAAAGCTTCTGAAAAAACACCCCAATCTTTAATATAATTCTTTGAGTTTCTTCAAATATTGCAACATCGCATCCTGCTGCCTGTTTAGATATCTACTGGTATCTACTGAGATTTTGTGCAAGAAAACCACACAGTATTTATTTTTAATGCCTGTGTGCTGAGATATAAAAACATTTTCTTGCTAATGAAAGACAAAACCCAAACCATGTGGGTATCAGTGGAGATCTACCACTGCTTCAACAATATCGAGTTACTCCAGGCAGGAATCATTCCAGCAGTTAATAGACTTACCTGTAGTGAGCCTATTCTCACCTCATTCTCCATAAGTCACATGCAGTTTAAGAGGGCAGGAATGTCAATTTTTTCTAGTAAACGGATTTTCTGGAGGGTTTAACTGCTACCCAGTGACACTGCTGTCTGCATTTCTTGAACAGGTAGTCTGAAACAATTGCCTGTACTGCAGGTACACTTGCAGAAAGGTTTGGTGGAGCAAAGGAAGGTCCACAGGGTTTGATGGACACCCAGGGTCTTCATCCTGTCTGTATGTCAGTCCTGGCAGAGAATGAGTTTCCCTCGAGTGCTAAATCTGCTCATAGGATGAGAAAAGGTGAGTGGTAAAATCAACAACAGCTGAGCTGTTGTGACTCAACATCATCGCTCTCAACTGGCCTGGGAAGGTTGTTTCTCTCTCTCTGGCCTAAAACCAGAAAAAAACTCGTGTCTGAAATCTCATTTCTTAATAGGTCCTTAAGTACTGAGTTGTGGTCTTGAGTGTGAAGACTACTATGGGAAGCAAAATGCAGCTTTCTCCTTCATGGTTCCAAAGGTCTCCTGTGAAGGTGTGAGAATACTGCCTAATTTTCTCGTTTCAGTTTTTTTCCTCTTCTTTGTTGTGGCTTTTTTTGTTTTTTCTTTTTTTTTTTTTTGTTATTTTGGGACAGTGTTTCTCTTTTATTTTGCCCTTCCCTTCCCTTCCCTTCCCTTCCCTTCCCTTCCCTTCCCTTCCCTTCCCTTTTCCTTTTTTTCCATAAAGTTTCCAGAACAAGCTCTGTATTTTCAAGCATCCTTCTGGACTTGCAGCATAATGGAGCCTCTGGGGCTTACAATAGAATGAACAATAATTGCTTTAATTCATTGTGCAAATAGAAAAGATCTTCTCAAAATGGCTGTCAGAGTAGGCTGAGGTCTATTATACACACGTATTTCTGCTAAGATTTGTAAATATTTTAATAGGCTTGAGTTTTATCTGGGTAAAATTTATTTATCAACTGCTATGGTTTATGTGCAAAACATTGCCCACAATAAGTGTGCAGGGCAGTATTAGTCACTGTTATGAAGAATATAAGCAAAGCAGTTGAAATAAAGATAAGCACAAGGAAAGGCTTTTATTTTCCTGTACTATATGACACAGGATTTCTCCAGTTATATAGTTCTCAAATAGGATTGGGGGCCAAATTTAATGCTATTTAGAGACACTGCTTTCAAAATATTGCTTTTTGGAGCAAATTGATTCAACTAATAAGAAAAATATTCTGATAAGAATAATAAAAAAAATATTTTTCTAATAAGAAAAATTTGGCAAATTCTAATTTTCCAAATTCCAATTCCTGTTTTTAGACAAATATATTTTACAACAATGACTTCCTTTTTATTTTTATTTTCAAAAGATGCTGTTTTTTGTTGGGGAACTCTTACATGAAACTGCTCTTTCAAAAAAGTTAATTAAAACCAGGAAAACAATAATGAAACCTTATGTCTACACGAAAAAGAATAAGAAAAATATTTGTTTTTCTTTCCCAAAAAAAACCATTGTTGCCTATAACAAGGATTGTTGGGTATTTTTAAAAATATTAATTCTGATATCATTCAGATTCAGATTCAGATGCATAAATAATATTAATACTAACAATCTAGAGCCTCTCTTAATGATTTACTTTTCTGATTTCTAAGTTACACAATTAATTAACTCAATTATATAATTATACTTATCTTAAAATATTCTTCTTTTACAAATAATTCAGAGGATTTTTTTACAATGTTTTAAGGTCATTTAGGAATCTGAGATTTACTTCAGCATTATGCACATTCTGTGTGTATAAACCTGTCCATTTATTCAGTTTTCATTAAGGTGAAATTAAAGATTATTTTAGAATTTGCTATAGTTAAGATTTATCCTGGACATTCCGAATGTCTTTTCAGAATTTTATAACAATTTGATTTATTTATTCTTAAGAATTAATAGTATTAATCAACATAGAATTTATTTGTACTTGTAAATTCAATTTTAATTTTTTTGAAAAATAAGATAGGTTGAAATTACAAAATCCTGAATTTCAGAAAAAAGTAGAGAAGGTTGAAGTAGCTTAATTTGTATAGATTTTTTTTTTCAGTTGAAGCAAGATGTTTTGGCAGATAAAAATGAAACATTGAATGTAAACATTGATGTGAAATTAAAGGTTTCATTTTGAAAAGTTGATGTGAAATATGCATTTTGCATCAAATTAGTATCATAAATTGAAATGCCTCACAAATTCTACTTTAATTCAAATTCCAATTCAAAGGAAAAGGGGTTAAATTGGAACAGAGTTTTTAAAAGAAATATTTTATTCTCTTCCAAACTACTGCTTTTTAAAATCAGAAAGATCATCAGAATGGAGAGTCCCTACATACAAGCCTGAATATAATGAAAGCTCATCTTTCAAAGGAAAAACATACAAGCAAACAAATATTTTTCATCACAACAGTTTAGGTCTAGCCTGATTCCTTACATATCCATCTCGGACGTGTCAGAACAAGGTTCTCTGGAGCAGAGACACATTTTAACCAGTGTTCATAAGATAATAACACTCCAGAGAGATGAGTTTCATAAGCAGCTGCCTCGTTAAGGAGATTGTTCGTTGGATGTCACAAACGAGGTCAGACACCTTAGCAACAGGAGAAGTGAAAATAAAACAAAAAACAGAAAAGACAAAAAAAACCCAAAAGAAAACAAAAAATGAAAACCAAACAAAAACAAAAACAAAAACAGCAAGCAAAGACAAAACAAAAACCACAAAAAAAGCAACCAAACAAGTAAAACAAATAAAACCAAAACCCAAACAACAACAACAACAACATAAAACCTCATACACTAAACAAGTGAAGAAAAATGCTAGAAATTGTTCAGGTATTGTAAAAAAGAAAGGATTCTTCTGTAACAAAATCACTCAAGAATGCAAATGAAGAATTATCCAGATGGATCTAAGTGGCTATAAATTACCCAGCATACAGTCAGGAATAACTGGTCTGCATTTTAGTTATCATTATTTAGGTAGAATAATCTGAGAAATTCCAAAACATCATTGCGTACTAAACATTTTACTAAACAAAATAATGGATGTTGTTTTTATCAGATTATTCCTGTTGATGAACATTTGTCAAGAAGGAAAAGGAAATAATGACGAACTATGTCCTATCCAGGAGTTACTGTGTGTTTCTGTGTTAAGATTTTTTTATTTGTTCTATGTTTTCAAACATTTATGGGCTATTTCCTGTGGAAATGTTCTGTCAGACATGCAGCCATTTTTTTAGAAGCTACACATATCATCAGAGATATTTGTGCTTTCTTAAGTCTTTCTCTGATTGAATATAATTCTGATTTCCAGATCTGTTTTAAATGAAGCTTAAAAAATAAGCTATATCAAAATCAAAGAAAAAATGACTCAAAACAAATAAAAGACAAAAAAACCAAACCAAACCAAAGCAAAATAAAACAAAACAAAAAAGACAAGACCAAATAAAATAAAAATAATAATAAAAAATGAAATTAAATATATAAAATAAAATAAATAAAATAAATAAAATAAAGAAATAATATTTAGACAATCTTTTCCTTCTCTAAGTTGTGTGATGGTATGATAATTAGAAAATGTAATATAACAAAGAGGAAAATGTGATCAGTAAAGGCTGATATATTTGTCTACAACCCACATGGCCATTTTTCTAATGTGTATTACTATGTTTATATGTTAGCTAGTTATGTCTGAGGTTGTTAGGCACAAATTTCTTTGCCTAAAAGGAACCTGATTTCAGAGAGTTCTCCCTTCACATCAACTTAAATCTGTGCTGCTTTCAAATAAAATTAAGGAGAAAATGCAGGAGAAATTACTTACCCATTTCTAGCTCTTTTACAAAATGAGTCAGGTGAATGGTGGTGGACATAAATGCCTAAATGTAGGTACAAGGCAGAAAACCTCTTTCTGTGATAACTCAGCATTTAATGACTGTAACAGGTACATTTTCCCAGGCACCTCATAGGAGCAGTGTTAGAAGCAAAGGAAGATTACTTGATCTTAAGGATATACCTGGAAATCAGCACAGAACCTGTAGCTTTGAAATTTATTTTTAAAGTTGTTTTTCCATTGTCCTAAGGACATTTCTGAACATGACAATCAATGCATAAATCAATAATTTGTTTGGAGTTTGGATTTTGGGTTTTGGGTTTTATTTTGGTTTGGTTTTTGGTTTCTTTGTTTGTTTGTTTGTTTTCTTTTCTCCCTTCACTGTCTTCTTTGGTTTTGCCTTTATTTTAGCTGAAGGCTGAGAATATCATCTTCAAATATGTGTGTACTCTGTCCTAAAAGGGACAGCTCTCTCATGCTGATATACAGGAGATAGGTTTAACCTACACAATCCAGGTAGTAATGATAACACTGTCACAAAGCCACAGAGATGCTTGGCCTGAGCACATTTATCTTCACTCGGGTTCCTGGCTGCATTTTTACAGTCTGCACCAAAACCTTGGCTCCTGGTGTTCCTTTTCCTAAGTAATTAACTGAGAAGTACTTTGACTGTGTGTTTGAAACCTTCTGCTGCAACTTGGTTGGGCTGCTGTTGAAGATGAGTGCTTTCAGTGCACTGAATTTGGCCTCTATTTATTCACAAGACTCCTCTATTCTCAAATGTGAGAAAAGTAGAGAGGAAATTCCACTCCATGAAAGAGAGGAATACATTAATCACTCTATACTGATAGTTGCCAAGAAGAAAATTCATCTAAGGCATTCTCTTCTGCATGCTGGAAAGAAAGAATGAGAGCAAGAAAGGCAAAAAGAGAAGCAGAAGAACTTGAAATACTAATAAAAACACACAAGCAACTTTTAAAATATTATTGGAGAGATGCAAATTTTAAATACTAAAATATTAAAATTGATTGAGGTTGTGAAATAAGTATATTACTTAGTCCTCTGTGCATTAAAATTAATTTTTTATCTTCTTATCTAAGCAGCTTTCGTATTGGCTTTTGCTGAGCATTCTTAATATTTCATATGCTTAAGGGAAAAAAGCTGTACTCTGACATCTTAACATCCCTGAGAATGTTTAACTTTATTTCTTTTTCTTCTCCTATGCAAAAGATTTTCAAATCACACATGAGCAGGGCGAAAGAGAAAAAACAGCACAGTTTTGCTGCACTATTCTGGGCTTTATTTCCCATATGATTGTGTATGCAAGTCCTAGGAGTTCTATTCTTCTCTACATTATTATTTTTCTCTTCTTTGTTTCCCACTATCTCACTCATGTGGCTTGCATCATGCAGTAGCCCCAGCAATGTTGAGAACATCAATAATTTGATTGTAACTGAACAATAATAAACGATGAAGCAACTTCATCTGAGCTGGAAGATCTGGCCTTAACCTCTCTCTATTTACAGCTCTGGAAGGCTTGTATTCAGGAGAATTTAAATCAGCAGAGACATGCCAGTCCTCATGTAGTGCAGCGCTGACATAAACATAGCTAAACTGCTGCTATTAGGAGATAAGTTCTTATTTTGTAGCCCCACAAACAAAAGGTTTTAGTATATCATCATTGGTGCTAAAAGCAGCATAGGCAAATGGCCCTGGATAAGGCAAACAAGTGCTTAAATCACCACAGCTTGGTCTCTGCCAGGAAATTAAATATGTAAAACCTTCAATATTATGGTCCCTATATTCACATGCTGAGGCTGTGCCGTGTGATGCAGCAGGGTTTTATGCCCTAAGGGCCACTCTCAGCGCTGCAGCTCTTCCAGTGGAGCTGTAATTTTGTACCTTTCAGCATGAAGTTATGTGCAGATCTGTGTGTCCGCCTGAAATTGTTCTGTTCCCAGTGCCCTGATCCTTGCCTTGGGACTGGTGTGGGTGAATGCTTACATGGACACAGGCAATTACAGCTGGACCCTGAGCCATATGTGCATGCTCTTTATTGCAAGTGCTAGAAGTCAAGGAGTCTTGACTCAACTGTCATGGCATTGAGGAAGAAAAAATTTTGACATAATATTGCCTGCCCCCATCCCAGAGGATGAAAAAACTCAATCCCAACAGCAAAAAATACCCAAAACAACCAATCAAACAATCAAATAAACAAACCAAACAAAAGAAAACAAAAAAAAGCAAACAATAAAAAAATAAACAAAGAAACCCCCGAAACAAAGCAAACAAACAAAAAAACCACCTAAAACCAAATTAAAAAAAAAAAAAAAACAAACAAAAAAAAAAACAAGCAAAAAAACCCCACATCCAACCAAAAAACACCAAGGCCCCTGAATACTGAATATTTGACTGTCCCATTAGTCCTTTCATTGGCAGCAATTCCTTCATGGAGGTACCCAATATGTGTGAAGCCCAGACTGTCTGGAAGCAGTGTCAGGGTGAACTGAGGTTAGGAGAGATCATTTGGATAGACCAAAGGCCTGGATGCTTCTCACATGATTTTAAGTGTAGAATTTAGTATTTATGGAAGTGAAATGGATATACTAACCTCCCTCCGAAACATGGAGAGAGCATAATCTCTCCATATCATTGGAGCCATAGGTCACTGTTTAAAAGAAGGTAAATCCAACCTCTCTGTCCAGTGAGTGTTTTCCTTTGTCATCCAATTACCCCACAAGATTAGCACACATTCCCTTGTCCCTCCTGCTTCCTTGTCCCCTTCTCCCCAGATCAGAAGTTTACTATGTCCTTGACTATTGCAGGAACTGACATTTTGCCACACTCTTCTCCATGGCCAGCAGTCAACAGTGACAATCTTTTCCTGTGGAAATTACACCTGAAGTAATCTGTGTCACTTTAGTTAGCCATTTACACCAGAGTTACAGAATAGCAGGATTTCTAGGGGAAGTGGGGACTCTTCTGGCCTGTTTTTAAATGTATCCAGAAGATGCCTGGACACATCTTACTGAAGTTCTTGACAGTACAAACTCAGATCGCTTTTATACCCTGCTTAAAAACAACACTAAATTCAGCCCATGCTTAGGATTGAATGCCACCTGGATTTGATTTTGAAAACCATAACTGCTGTATATATAAAAGGGCTATCTTTACAATTCAGGGAAAGCTGAGCATGAATTGTGACATATACCAAAATACCGTGAAATCTATTTTCATGTTGCACATGAGATCTCTAAAACTACCCTCACGAGCTAAAAAAAAAACTTACAAAAGTCATTTTTTTTTAGCCTAAACATTAATACTCCTCTGTATGGCCTACACACCTATGAAGAGAAGAAATGGTTTCTTTCTCCTCCTAAATTGTGTCTCTCAGACTGTGGCTCAAGCAGAGAACATCATAGCCAGAATCTCTTGATTTTAGCAGGTAAGTTGCGGTTAGATTCCTCATGATCTAACAATTTTTCTAACAGATGAAAATTTGTCAGTTTTAAGAGATCAGAGATGCAGGAAGGATCTAGGTTAAAATCTATCTGTAAACTGGTGTTTAAACAAACAAGCTTCTCACCAACGACTACAGAATGCACAGGGAAAAACAGTCTCATCTATGGATAAACTCTAAAACTCAAGACTGGTGGAAAATTCAGGGAAATTTTTTTCTGCATCCTTGTTCTCTGACCCCAGTGAATTCAACAGCCATTCCAGGTTCTGTTCACATTTTGTTTTCCTTTTCCTTCATTATTTTTAAGGTACACATTTTGATTAGCTCAATTTTTAAGAGCTTATTTTGAAATCGTCTACATTCAATCTCTGTTTCTCTGAAGAAAGAAAGAAATTAATGGAACAGAATAAGCATATTTTTCTTTTCCTCTGTTTTATGCCTGTCCCAGACAACATTGGATCTCTCTCTTAATGCTAGAAATACTGATGATCTGTTTAAAACTGAAAGGGACTGTGGAACTGTGTGAGATTTTTAGATGGTCTCCATTAGATCCCAATGAAATTCTGAAACTGCAGAATGAAATGTAGAAGCCTCAGTGAGCACATAATGCAAACAAACATACCAGCCACAATATACCTCCACCTACAGTTACTTGATGGGTAAACTCATTTTTCCCCAGAGTCTTCCTGGGCTACATTGATTATATCACTTTCAATATCTCTTCCTTGGTTGCAGGCGACTCCAGAGATTTCTCTCTAAGTTACCTAGCTTTGTCAATTCCTATTTATCTAGGTATTCTTTTAGCTTTTTCCTGGACAGCAATGGTTTGTGATCGATAGTAAGCCTCATGAAAGACCCAGGAACTATTGCTAACCCTTCTTCCCTGTGTTACCAATGCCCCCCTTGGGTCCACAGAGGAGAGCTATCAAACAGCTTGACTAGTTGGCAGGAACCATCTATACCCACCAATTACTTGGCATTCTCATTTCCCTCCTAGCAGTGGCTTCATTCAGAGTACAGCTTCTTTTGTTTTGTTTTTTTTTTCCCACAACTTGTCCTCTCTTGTGTATCAGGGAAAATTGAAAAGCCTCTCTTAATGTCTGGGGAACAGAAAGCAGCAATTTAACCATTGGAGGTTACCATGTTTTTCATTCTCTCAGAATATCATATATGAGCCCTGCCTGCTGCACACATTTGGTTTCAAAAATTATTTTGTTTTTTCTCCCTTTTACGCTGCATTACTCAAAAATCCTATGAAGGATCAACAGATAAAGCATCCCTTGAATCGAGTCGAAGTTTAGGATTGCTATGGCTAGCAGATCTTTTCATTAGCCAGGTTTGTGTTCAATCCTCCAGTGCATTCAATCATTCCAAAAGTTCCAATTTTGGATGAGATGTGATAAGGCAGTAAAATATTTTAAAAAAGTATACCTTGTGGTATACACTGATATTCATGCACACAAATTCAATTGTGCGGCTGAAATTCATTCTGTAGAATTTGGTACTCCAGAATCACAGGCCATGGAATGAGATGAGGTGGAAGGGATGCACTGGGGTCATTGAGTCCTGCTCCTGGCCCTGCACAGGACACATTAACAGTCACATTCGGTCCCTGAGTGCATTGTCCAAACTCTTGAACTCTGCCAGAGCTCAAGGTGAGGCCATCCCAGTGAAAAGCAGAGTGGAGCAATCAAAACTTACACTCCTCAAACTCATGTTATTCAGTTGCTATTTTGTCATAAGTGAATGATTTACTCTAGTTGATAACACCAGCACATCAGAAAGTCACGTTTCTATATTATGGCTAAAAATTGAGCTAAAAGTCTAAGTTTGGAGGAAAACAAAAAAAAACCATTTTGAACTCTTTTTTCCCTGGCAGAAAAAAAAAAAAAACTAAACTGACTTTCTTCTTATCAAGACTTCTTAAAATTGTAACAAAAAATCTTTGGAAAAGAAAGTCTAATCTGAGCTCTAGTAGGATATTCCACACCATAGAACATCATGTTCTGTATATAAACTTGAAGAAGTTGTGTGGAAAGGGCTGATAGCTGCTCAGGGACAGCCTCAGTCACTGGGTAGTGAGAAATTACATCAGGCATTACTTGTCTTCAGGTTTTTTTCTCTTTTTCCATTATTATTATTATTATTATTATTATTATTATTATTATTATTATTATTATTATTAATTTTTATCATAATTATATTTTATTTTGTTTCAATTATTAAACTGTTTTTATATAACCCATTAGTTTTGTTCTCTCTGATTCTTCTTCTCACCAGGGAGCAGAAAGAAGAGTGAGCAAGACACTGAATGATACTTGCCACTGGGTTAAATCATAAAAATAGCACAGATGAAATTTAGAAGCGTGAACTTCCATTTGTAGTTTGCAGATTTTCATCACAGGGACATCTTGGGTCTGCAATTTTCTCATTCAGTTTTTGTTACTCTAGACCTGGCAAAGTGTTTCTAGATAAAGATTCTAAGTGAGTATCCCCTGCAGTTTGCAGATAAAGCTGTCAAGTTCAGCCCATGTTTATCCAAAAAACAGAAGTTAGATTCATTCTGGAAATCTGTAGTCACTTCAAGTATTTTCACATATCTGCAAATTTTGGAAAAAAGGTGAAAACTCTGGAAAATTTCTGGCCAAACATTCTTGAGCAGAAGAATAGATAGAAAAAGGTACATCAGCCTCTGGGACAGCACTGAGTAAAGTGAGTAAAACAATTAGTAAATTATTTAAAGCTTCAGAAACTCATGTAGTATGGTGAAGTTTATTTTTTTAATCTTTCACTGAATTCAGAAAGCGTTCTAGTGTTCATGCCACTTTGTTGCTGCTGCGACAACTGGACTAACTCATTAGTCATTTTGCACAAATGTGATTATAAAACTTACAGAACAGTTAAAAATTAGGAATCCATTTTCAAGCTCCATGTTGATTCATATTCTGTTAGTTTTACTATTAAGTAAGGTTAAAATTATAAACCAAGGGAGTATAATTTCTTGCTTTATGAGTTACAAGTGTAGCATAAGGATCTGGTATCTATATATGATTATTTCTTTCCACCAATTCTAGCAGAAGCCAGAGCACAAATATGTTTATAATTTAGTTCAGTTAGCTGCCAAAATGGAAGAAATTGTAATTCAGCTGAGACTTCAGTCTGCTGGGAAAAGACCATCCAATACCTTGCAGGGTCACTCTCAAAAGTTCTCAGAAAGGGGATGAAACCAAGGAAGTTGATTTTCTTAACTCCCTGTCACTTTTGTTACTCCCCAGTTGACCCCTGAGGACTCTGAGCATGAAATAATCTTTAAGTTTGGAATTGATTGGATTATTCCCCCCCCTCAAATTTCATACAAGACTCAAAACTAAAATATAGTCTTCCTCCTGAAACCAAAACCAAAACCAAAACCAAAACCAAATCATTAAGAGCAAGAGGAATGATATGCTTAGAATATGACACTGCATCTTCACTAGCTGAATATGCATCAAGGCTTCTGAACACTTGTGATAGAATCATAAAATCATAGAATCATCAAGGCTGGAAAAGACCTTCAGGATCATCAAGTCCACCCTGTGACACAACATGACCTTCTTCAACTAAACTATAGCACTGAGAGCTGTGACCAGCATTTCTTCCACAACTTCAGGGTTGGTGTCTCGATCACCTTCCCGGCTAGCCCATTCCAATCCCTGACCACCCTTTCAGTGAAAATATTCTTCCTGATGTCCAACCTGAACCTCCCCTGGTGCAGAATGGGGCAATGTCCTCTTGCCTTATCTCTGGTTATTACTTCAGAGAGTGATATGCCGCCTCTGAGCCCCCTTTTCCCTAGGCTGAACAATCCCAGCTTCCTTAATCACACTCCATATGATGATGATACAGATCCTGATTTTGGCACATGTCACACTAAGTGCAGTTCCAAACTAGAGATTCTTGCCTTTCCATTAGTAAAGTTAAGCTGGATTTGATCCAGACATTCATCATTGACTTTTGAGAGATCAGCATCACTGATGTGATGTTTAGACAAACAGTTCTGTCTCCAGATTCAGAAAGCAAGAGAAAATCCACCCTGAGGACGCTATCAGAGTTTAGGCAGGATGTAAATATCAGAATAGTTCACAAAGTAAATCATAATATAGTGTTGGTGCAGCAGCTAGGTGTAGCAAACAATGCTACCTAAGCCCATGAAACTCAAGCCAGAAAAGACAGCTATTGGTGTTTTAGGACCCCAGTAAAAACTAAACACTAGTGCATACCTGAGAGACAATTGGAATATTGCTCCTGGTCTTGATATGCTTTAAATAGATATGCAAGTGCATGAAAAACAGTCGGTGGCAACCAGTTTGGAAGAGGGGTGACAATGTGACACAAGATTATGATTTGCAGGAAAAGAATTTTTTTTTTACTTTTCTAGTTGAAGGATGTCTATTTGCCTTTTGTGATTTGATCTAAATTTGTTGTGATAGCTGGAAGTGCCGATAACAGGAAAAAATTTTTTTTCTAGTTTGTTGACTAATTAAAAAGACAATTCAGTATAAAGACAGTTCATTGTAATCTCAGAAAAACCAGGATTGTCTCTGTTTTTCTTCTTTTTTTCTTCCTTATCAGTTCTGGTTTAAATTTCAGAAACAAGAGGAACAACTGGAAAGGGGGTTGCATTCGTCTCTTTTAGAGCAACCCTTAACAGAACAAGGGGAAGTAATCTCAAGCTGCACCAGGGGACATTCAGATTGGACATCAGGAATAATTTCTTTACTGAAAAGATGGTCAGAGATTGGAATGGGCTGCCCAGGGACGTAGTGGAGTCACCACTCCTGGACTTGTTCAGGGAATGACTGGATGTGGCACTCAGTGCTATGGCTTGATTGACAAAGTGATCAGTCACAGTTTGGGCTCTGGAGGATCCTGGAGGTCCTTTCCAACCTAAATGACTCTGTCATTCTATGATTCTGTGACACACTGCTCTGTTTTATATCCAGCTGTCTAAAATATAACTGAGGTGTCCAAGTGCCTTTGTGAGCCAGGGCCACAACTGAGTACTGAGTACTGAAGAACTTGTGCTGCAGAGCACAGAGTTCTGGTTTGCAAGGATTTCTACAGCAAATTTGTTACACCATTTCTAAAATTTAAGGATTGCATCTGGAAAAGCATGCTCAAGGAACTTATCTAGGGCATCATCCTCTTAAAAGTTAACTTTACTGTGTCCAATGAATGAAATACTGAACAGCAGGCATATTATTTTTAAAAGGGATATAAAACAATAGCGAAGCACTGCCTGATTATATTACAGCAGCTATCTTCTCATGTATCAGCAAAAACTAGCACTGAAGTATACCTAATTATCATATTTACAGTGGTACAGGTAGTAAAACAGTTATGTTTTGCATTGCTCAGGATGTTCAGGTCTGAAATAGATAAACTATATGGGAGATTAGTAATAGGTAATTATTCTCTACTTACATATTCAGCTTCATATTTCTAAATTAAGGTAAGTGGAAAAAGCTTATAAAATATTCAGGGCTCTTTTATCTTTCCTCCTCCCTCTTATTAGAAACTGTGCATGAATTTGCATAGAATAAACTGAGCCCATAAATCATAGCAGAAACTGCAAGAATGCTCTTTGTAAGTTATAATTTAAGGTTAACTGTAGCACATTTTGCTTACTGTATTATTAATGACTTTAGTTCACTCATGACAAGACTACGTATTAAAAATTGTTGGTAGACAAAACTCCAGTTCATAATCAATTTGCTTCTTAACCTTAGAAAGCCACTCATCATGTTTTCATACTTCCAAAGAAGAAACCATCAGGAACAAAATCTATCAAGGAATATTACATTTTCCCTGTTCTTCGGTAGCTCTGATACCTTGGTCAAGAAGCTTGGGTGCAGAGCCTCACATGGAGCTTGAACTGTAGGCCCATGACATACGGCAGGTCAGAAATAACCACTTGTCTTCTGTGGTCTGGAACTTACGGCTATGACCAACTATGCCCAAAAGGAAAATTTTAGTAGAAATACCTAGAGAACTTCAGCGTAGTATTTAATGTACTGCTTCTGTTTGTCATTACTCGAAGCAGCACTAACCAGATATTCTCAGTACCACATCCATTTACATTATAGATATTCTCAGTCAAAGTTCTTTTCTACCTGCTTGGAGAAACCACTGCTACCTTGACAAAATAATTAAATATTCACTGCTATCTTACCATCAAATGTCATGCTGAAATCTACGAACTGTTGTGTTCAACACTTCTTGTACTTGAACATTATTGATGATTGTCAGATATTTACAAGGCTTGGACCACCGCCAACACGTGCATTTGAGTCTAAAGCCTACATAACAGCCCACTTTTTCTTTCTTGTGTGGAAGAAACCATGTTAAAGGAATTCTGTAACAATAATTTACTAGTTTAGGTTCTTCTGGTCTTTCACCAGCTGGTTACTTTGCTTACAACTGATTACTCTAGAAATACTGAATTGGACTTTCAGGTAATCAAAGAGGTAGTTTCTAATGAGTACATTCATGGTTTTATAAGACCTACCATGAAAAAGCAGGTTACAAGTAGACTAAAATATAAAATCTAATTAATACAAAAAATTGTTTCATGTCTCTGTATCTTGATATTCTTATATAGGATATAAGAACTTATATGAACTTTCAATTCATAGGATCTTTGATATAACATAATTTGTCTCACATTTTTTGTGGGGTTTACTATTATTGGTATTTTATTATGTTACTGTCTACAGTTATTTACTATGCCTAGCTAAGTAAACCATTTACAGCTACTTAATACTTCAGTCATGACAATAGCCTAGCCAGACTTTTAGCAACTCAATGATTTGTCCTTGATACCATCCAAAACAAGAGCTTCCTGACATCAACCAAAATGCTATTCTTGTCCTTGAAATTTTACAGGAACTATGCACTTTAGTTGATAAACCTGAAAGCAAAAGTAAACACCATTTTTCCTTTGAAGAGAGGTTCAATATCAAATTAATATTAACCCTTTATATCCTAGAAATCAAATAGTCTTCTTCTTGTTTTTGCTTTAAATGTAATCTCAGAGGTCTGTCTTAGGAAAATGCACACTCTAATAATGATTTGTTTGATATTTATCATACCATTTTTTGGTACAGTCCAAAACTAAGAATGAGTGTTTAAACTTTTGGTTCTTTTAATTCCCTTTTTCTTCTTTTTGGTAAACAGTGAAAATTCAGGTGAAATTTCTTTGTTAGCTACATTTTTGAAAACAAATGTTTCAAATATTGCATTTTGATGTTGCCAAGATGAAATATTGCAGAAAAGTACTGAAGTTCAAGACAAAACATTAACGTGTAAATTGATAGACACAAGACATTTTTGTCTGCATATTTTAAAATAGGAAAAGACCTCTCAAAATGCTGACTTCTTAACATTACTCAAGGGAGGAAATATTTCAATACTTTTCAATTTTCATTTTTTATATAACACAAAAAAATGTCGATCATCTATTATTTTTCCAGACTAATCCCTCTTTCCAAAATTGGTTCGTATAATTTGGTGGTTGAGTTTCCCTATGGTGCTAGTCATATATTCCCACAAAATCTCTATATTTTTGTGTTATAGAAAAGCAAAGTAACTTAATCATATGTCAGTTGTTTTCAAAATTCTTAGTCCTTTAAAGCAAACATAAGATTTTAGGTCATACACTGCAGTTTCAGGAAAATAAATAAATAAGTGAAAGCTTTCATCAATTACACAGAAAAACCTAATATAACCTCCCACTAAAATAAAAATCATCACTGACCTGCAGACAAGTTGTTTAATGTTTGTAACACAGAAACCGGACATCAAAGAATCAATTACACTACAAGTAGATTGGAAATTGTAATATCTTTAATGTCTGCATTCAGAGGCAAAAAAAAAAAAAAAAAATGGTCTCGAGAATAAGTGTCCTTCATATTACACAAATTGAGTTGCAAGAATTTTTTTTTTTTAGCTGCCTTTTTTTCCAGAAAACAGATTTATTTTACAGGGGTGTGCTTGGTTTGCTTAATAAGTCAACATATTTCTATACCTTTTTTTTAACACTGAAAGTGTAATGAAAGGTGAAATTCAAAAGGATTCTGATGGTAAATCATCATTACTCTTGCAAAGTGGTAAATTTTACTTGTTCCTGATTAGCCCTCATTGTACCTCACATTAATGGTCACCTCTTCTGCAATCCCTGCTCTGTAAAGTCAAGACAGATAAATACTCATTCACAGTACTAATTAGAATGGGGTATTTTTAAAATATTCCAGCTCCAATATACAGGCAAACAAGGGTGCATCTTGAATTGCAGATTAACCCCAGGATGTGGTGGGTTGTTCACAGGGAGATGCTGGCCTTTGAGGTAAAATTTGAACAAAATTAACATAAAATAGGACTAAAGCCAACTGCATTCTTTCATGCAAAGTGTAACCCATTCTTAAAGAGTAAACTGATGTAGGAGTGTATTTATGATGGAATATGTGCATAAGAGTAATGTTGATCTATGTCAAATAAAACCACAAAAAACGGTAGAAATTTGGTTTCCAGACCTATTTATTAAATTGCTCTATAAACTAAAAGCTCCTGCATCTGTTGCAAGATGGCAAGATTATTAAAGAAGACATACATTGCTAAAGCTTTCTTAGTACTTTGAAGAATGAAATATTTCCTTCTTTTTTTCCCCCTTTTCCTGCCCTTAGAAAAATTCTCACCTTGATCAAAAATTTCAGTATTTATATTATAAATCTAAAACTAGTTCCATAGTTCAATTTTCTATGATCTTGCAGCTCTTTCAAATACAAATATTTGTTTAAGATATTTTTACTGAAAAATGTTGGTAATATGATAATGAAAAATAGTTTCTACTATGCAAATAATATTTTGAAACAAATCTATTCAGAACTTCATTTCTCTCTATTCCATACTCACGTCACTATGATTAATTGTGCGATAATAATGTGTAATAATATAAGCACAAATCACACAGTGAATAATAAAGATGCTGTATTATTGAATAGTTCAGCTGAACACTTACAATCTGGGAAAGAAGAAAGAGCTACATTCTCTTTTCTTTAATAAAGTGTTCAATGATTGAGGTTCTGGGCTCAAACCTAGGTAGACAGACATGCAGAATGAGCTGACAGAGCTTCAGCAGTCCAAAATGGCCGCACAGTTTTATTCTTGCATTAATAATTGATCCACAAGTGGACCTGTGAGTTAATAAGCTGAGGAAACTTTGGAACTAGGCATAGCTAAAATGGTTAGTTAATATAAGAAATATTTCACCCTTTCCTCCAGCTCTGAATGCAGCTTGCAATCAATCTTTTTCTTCTGAGGTGTCTTCCCACTATTTTCATGAATATGAGCTTCTGAGGGGTCTAGTTTACTAGGAAAAAAAAAACCCTGAAATATGGTAACAGAGTAAGTTGTCAGGAATTTTACCAGAATGAATGACACATTGTCATTTACACTTTTTGGAAAGTTCATGGCAGAACACCAGTAGGCTATACACATACCAGCAGTTTCCCTATATATGGGGAATATTTATTAAATCTATATTTCATGTACATACACTCGCCTCCTTGTTTGTCAAAGTAGATTTATGGGTGATGGTTTATTCAGTCTGGAGAATTTAGGCTTTGGAGAGGAAAATGGGTTGAAAAACCTCTTTAGCATTACAAGAAAATATAAATTTAGGACCCTCAGAGCAATTGCAGTGGTATATATCCTGCCTTTGGTCTTCTTTTCTAAGTGAATTTACTGTGGGCCATTACGTGACAGTTGTAGCAACTAAATTACAGTAGCTCTCCATTAAATAACGAAGATATGATTGGTAGTGTACTTTACATTCTCAAGGCAGTTTTCTAACCCCCTAAGTGGATAATTGTCAGTTATTGCTTTTAAACTATGAGCCTTGCACGACTTTATTAAAAGTTTCTGAGATCCAAAGCCTTACGAAGCTAATAGCAATATATACAGGCGGGGTGTGTGCACCACTCTGCCATAGGGAGGAACCAAATTCAGGAAAGGTTGGGAACATGCGCCAGGTTTTGATGGAGTCACACATGTGCCATCTTCCTCAAGTGCCTCAGCCTTCAGATGTCTGTGGAAGGGCCAGAATTTTACCTGGAAAATCTTGTTGATATTGTTCCTCTCTTTCCTCACCAGATTCCTCCAAAAATTTAACCAATCATCAAGTAACACTTGTCTATTCTTAAGTTGCTTGTTTGAATTGAACATATATATAATTGATTGGAACATAAGGAACCTGAACATGGAAAGAAGGAGGATAATTTATCAGAGAAGTTCATCCTGAGAAGGTAAAATATCAGTGATATATCCACAAATAAAATTATAAACAGAGATTGGTGAAATGCAGGAACACCTAATGCTGCAGACTGATTTTAGGCCATCCACTAGCTTTGACTATATAGCCCACTCTGTGATCTCCAAAGACATTGAGTGAATGATTATTTTTCAGTAGTCATAAAGGAGTTACTATATTTTTCCTTTTCCTTAAGATATTAAATAAAATACATTAATTTTCTTTCTTTCTTTCTTTCTTTCTTTCTTTCTTTCTTTCTTTCTTTCTTTCTTTCTTTCTTTCTTTCTTTCTTTCTTTCTTTCTTTCTTTCTTTCTTTCTTTCTTTCTTTCTTTCTTTCTTTCTTTCTTTCTTTCTTTCTTTCTTTCTTTCTTTCTTTCTTTCTTTCTTTCTTTCTTTCTTTCTTTCTTTCTTTCTTTCTTTCTTTCTTTCTTTCTTTCTTTCTTTCTTTCTTTCTTTCTTTCTTTCTTTCTTTCTTTCCTAAATGTTACTGTTTCTGTGCTAGAAATAATTCACTTTGCAATCCCATTTTGTGCTCTCTTTTCTGCCTTTTGCAATTTTTTACTGGCAGGTGTCTTAACACTTGAAACTCTTTTGCAAGGCAGTTTTCCAACCATGGTCCCTTACAAGAACAGAGCTGATATTGTTGTAGGTTTTAGCCATTCAGGAGTTCATCAAAATCAGAAGGAAATAACTTGCTGATGTAAAGTCATCAAGGAGATTTCATGTGGACTGTTCACGTCATGGCCACTCTAAGCCATCCCTCTATGAATAACAAAATCCCAGAATGGGTCAGGTTGAGAAGGACCACAGTGGCTCATCTGATCCTGCATCCCTGTTTAAGCAGGGTCATTCCAGAGCACGTGGCACAGGATTGTGTCCAGATGGCTCTGGAATGTCTCCAAGTGAGGGAGAGTCCACACCCTCTCTGGACAATCTATTCAAGTGAACTGAACAGTAAAGAAGTTTTTTTTTTCTCATGCTCAGGTGTAACTTCTTGTTTATCAATTTCTGCTGTTCCCTCTTGTCTCACAGCTGGGCCCCACTGAGCAGAACCTGGTCCACCCTCAAACCCCTTCCTGCAGACCATGACAGACATGGATGAGGTTCCCTCTCAGTTGTCTCTTTTTGCGCCTGAACATCCCCAGCTCACTCAGCTTCTCCTCCTAAGAGAGATGCTCCAGATTCTTCATTATCTTTGTTACCCTACAGTGGACCCACTCCAAAAGTTCCACATTTGTCTTTTCCAGAGGAGCCTGGAACTAGACACAGTGTTATGTGTCTCAACCCACCCATTTGAATAAAACAAGCTGTTTTTCCCCTCAATCCCCTACAGGGCTTTCTTTGAAATCTATGTTAAATTCTAATTATCCAAGTGTATGCTTTTCTTCTCCCAGATGTAATGAGAAGATGGGGTCATCTTCATTCCTCTCACTTTTTTTTTTTTTTTTTTGATGTGTGCGAGAAACATCTTTTATGCATCATATAAATCATTATTAGTCAAATACAAGAAACTGTCACCCCCTGCTGTTGCATAAAAATATGTAAAACTCATTTACTGTTCAGCTGTGGTCAGAAGTTGAATCAGGGAGACATGCCAAATCATAAAATTATAAAATCATGGCACTTGGAGTTTACCTGAGCAGTTCAGCTCAATGGAAACCCAGTTAAAACAGAGTACTCCAGGAATTGTTGGTCAAAGTTTTAAGTATCTCCAAGGATGTAGCTCAGCAAACATTTCTTTCTGGTAGGCATGGGGTTAGAATTTATCCTTACATCTACTCAGAATTCCCTATGCTCCAGCCTCTCTCCATTGCCTTGCCACATGGTCTGTCTTCATTTCCTTTACAGCCTCCCACCATGCAGTTGTAGATGACCATGTCTACAGATCTCCCTTTGACTTTCTTTTAAGTCTGAGAAAGCACAGGTCTACAAAATTTCCATCCTCATAGATAACTATTATCAGTAAAATTGGAATAGACATAATGGGAGGGAGTCAGCAAGAGAGGCAGAAGAAAGGCTATTTTTTTTTTTAATCCAAGTTTCTTCCATCTAAAATAATCCTAAAAAAAGAAGTGACAGTGCATAGCATTTGGGCTGCAGAGTTTTAATCAATACTTGACTGCACAGGAATGTGACAAGGGGAAAATGCAATTATTTTTGAGTACTATATAACAAATTTGAACAGTATGACTGCTTTCACTATTGCAATATCCTCTGTGCCTGAAATTTTTATTCAATAGAACTGTTTTGGCATGGTGAGATCATATAATGTTAAACATGGATCAAGAAACAGTGACTTCAGAATATCCAGTTTCAGAAACTACTTTTTACAGACTTGCAAAGAACATGCTCCATTTCAGGAAAACAGCAGGCCTACTGAATTGATAGAGAATTCATTTCTCTCTGAAAATTACTATCTTATCTCTTAAAAGTCCAGACTTTGTCAGTGTTTCTTTGGCAAATCTTCTGGAGAAAGATATTTTTGTATATAGGTATTTTAAAAGTTATTTGTCTGACAGCTGAAAGAACATAAGACAGGATAAAAAGAGGATGCAAATATTGTCATGTAGGAAACCAGAAAATAATGATTCAGTATTTCACACAATGTAAAAATGAACCAATGAAATAATTATAAAGCCAGCTGAAAACAATATTTAAAAGCATGTCATTCTGTTATGAAATTCACTGCCATATTATGGGGTGGTAGCTAAAGCCAAAAATATACACAAAAATTTGTGAAGGATAAAGACTTTACTGCCTATTAATTTAGTCTGCTTGGGAAGTTTGTCAGAAGAATGCTAGAAATTGAAATGCTATAGCAGGGAAATATTAGTTCTGTACTTGCCCTGTCTTTAACACTTTTTGACTCTTTTTCCTGCTGATCATTTTCAGAGATCGGATACCAGGCAAGAAGGGCCCTCGACTTCATGCGGGATGACAATTGCTCCATGATAATATCCATAATATGACTAATTGAAAGACTGCCACGTCTGGAATTTGCCAGGACAGTGTTGCAGTCTGGCTGGCAGTCTGTGGCCATGCAGGGCATTTGTTGTCATGCAGGATGATGAGGCACGGTGACAAAGAGCAGTGCACACTGGCAGGAAACACCACAGCGCAGGAATATTCTACTGACAACCACTTACAGACTTGGACAAGCGTGATCTATACCCCAGCCATCACGACATTAAGGGAATTCTTCTCTATAACATCCTTATATAATGGTGGAAAGCATTAAAAAATATTCTGTGATGTGGAATCTGTACGTCCAGATTAAGGCAGGGAGAAAAGAGGGGGGAAGAGCAGAGCTCACCTCATATTGACATCAGAAAGCCAGGACTTCTTTTATTCATTTAATTCACACAGCTTGGCGTGCCTTTTGCTCACTAATCCTAAACCTTATGCGTGTATAAAACCCTTGCACATATAAAACCCTGGTAAGTCTGATGAAAACATGCAGAAAACTCTGGAAAGACAAATTTCTGAGGGAGAACATGTTCCTGATAACATGCTCTAATCCAGGTCACAGCCTCAATCCCCATACAGGCCACTTTAAAGTTGGACTCAGTGATTATTATGAGTCCCTTACAATTCAGAATATTCTGTGAAATCTGTGAAGTTTCTGTCCCTGCTAGCCACAAAAAAGCAGCCTCAGTTCTCTTCGTAGTAGGCTAGATCAAAATAAGTACTACTTGGATTTGAATGCTATGGATTTCCTAGCTAAAATGTGGATTTTAAAAAAGAAAATTAACCTTGCCAAGCATCATTACATGACAGAGTTACCAAGAAACTCTCCAGAGTCCAACATTCATGATTTATGAATCTATCTGAGTTCAGACACCTGGAAAATAAAAAGCATCGTGGTTAGGTCTTGTACAGTTTGCTAGTACATTAGTTATAATATTGTTGTCATTGAGAACCACATGTGTAGTTATGCAGTGGAAATAATACTTATTTCTACCAGAAAATTTAATTCAGATCCTATGTATTGGTAAAATCTCATTAATTGTATCAAAGAAAAAGGTGGGACAAAATTCTAGCATAACTGTTCAGTTGAGGAAGTTTACCTTTAAATATGTGAAGTTTAATTTTAAAGCAAACCAAAAGTGAACCAAATCCAGAACACTGGGTATTTTCTATTCACTTTTATTTCTTATATAATCATTTTCACATATGTGTCTAAGAACCTTCCAGTAAAAAAACTGAATGCGTTTTGTCAATTTTAATGTGTACAAAGTTTAAAGTAAATTGTGTTCTATGCATTGGTGATGTCATTATCAGGTACATAATGCTGTCATTTATAACATATTTAAGAGAGAGAAGAATTTTAACTTCTAGAACAGGAGGAGAATTTTAAACAAAAAAAAAAAAAAAATTATCCATAAGTACTGGGAATAGATCAGGCTTTTGCATGTCTGAAGGATCTAGCAGGAATACTGAACTGCTGACCAACCTTACATGACTGTCTGCCAAAGGGGACATTCCTGGGACACTTCTCTCTTCAAAGTACTTGGTTCTGATACCTACATGTGTTCTAACCTTCAGTCATCAGAATAACTGCATTTCAAATAGTGACCACAATGAACTCCAGTAGAGAAAAAATGCTCAAGTCAGCTTTTAGAAATCACTTTAGTACTTTAACTTCTGTGAGAGATCAAAATGGAGAACGAAAACAAGGTACTATGAAAAATACATGTTTGCATTTTTTTTTCACGTAAACTAAAATAAGAATAAAAATACTTGCAATAAGAATATATGCAGAAGTCAGGTCAGGATATTATTTGAAATAATTAATTGTTTCAAATTTTAAATCCATTTACATTTGGATGTAATTCATTCTATCATCTCTTCTGTGAAAATATATCACAGGTAAATTATTCTGATGCAGATGAACCTCACTCAAACTCTTTATTTTGTTTAGGTTTTTATTTTGTTTAAGTTTACATTGATTGATTTTGTACCCATCTTCATTTTCCCTATAGATTTTTCACCCTTGACTCAGGTGATGCTTGCAGTGTTTCCTGAGGAGTTCCAACTGGAACACTTACTGGCAAAGAAATATTGCCCTTGATTTCTCTGGTGGAGAAGGATTTGTGCAAATCTAAATAAGTACCCTTTTTGGCTATGCAGAAATTTCAGAAATTGCATGAGATGTAAATTTGGAAATGTTACTCATTTGCAGACTAGCACCTGCTGTGTTTTCAATATACAGGTCATGAGTTGCAGCAAACCCCACAGAATTACTGAGTACTCAAGCTTTTGAATCCCATCAGAGCATACAAGCACATAAGTGATCATTGTTGCTTTAAAGAGTTGTTCACAAAACATTGCAAAGATGATACACATTTTTGAAAAAGCAGCAGTTTTGTTCATTATCCATCATTTGCATCACAATCATGGACAAATTTCACACCTCCATTCATCACTGACTTTTAGTTTAATATTTTGCACCAGTTATTTAAGTTCTGGGAACATTATCTGGGAAATGAATTTGACCTATGAGCAATGGTTGTAAAGAAAGGAAAAACAGAGTTGATGACAGCAGTCATGATTTTCTGAAACAATTTTCGACCTTGTATTTGTGGAAACCAACAGGAGCTGTGACTGCTCATGGTATGTTAAACTGTGTTCAAGCAAAATTTATGTTCAGAGGACTCACAGCTCTTTTGAGATTGTGTGCTACAGACCTCCTTGTGTGCTCAGCTTGCAGATGCTCTGAGCTTATTTCAGCCCTAACAAAAGAACCCTGGAACTTGTGCTCGAGCTGTAGCGGTTTACACTTTTAGCTTGACTATATCTAGTTCAAGCCTTAAATGTCAGCCAAGATGGCAGCTCTTACGTAAGTGGGGATTGAAACAAAGACCTTTTAGAATCAAAAGCATAGTCTTTGCAATGCTGAATAAATCAAACTTTGTGGAGAACCTTGAATGTACGTAATTATACAGTGATCCATATAATTATTTGGCAACATGCTAGAGGGGAAAAGTACATTCCCAATTGCATGTTTGTCCCTCTGCAACAAGGTAAAGATGAAACTTTGTAAAAAATTCTCTACTCTTTTCCTTTTCTTTGTTACAGCTATAGTTTTTTATGATTGACCTTGGATATATCTGCCCATTTTTTCTACAAATTATCCCTAGAGAATTCTCAGTAATTTCATATAATACCCTTCCTTTCCAATATGGAAAATTTTGGCTATGTATTTTCTATTCCAAATGTCGTCATCTAGCATTCAATGAATTTTACTTATGAAAAATGACTCAGATGTATTTTCTAGTGTTAGAAATATAGCATTAAATTAATGGAAGCTTGCACTGTGATAAGTCTCTTGCACAAAAGAGATCAGTTCTCAATAGAACAGGGCTCTAGATGAGATGATCCATTTAAGCTAGGTGTTAACAAAGCAACATAAGCCTATGCAGACTGATTAATTTCCAATCAAATTACAAATCTCAGTCTCAGTTTGTAACAAGGCTCAATTAATTAATTAATTTTTTGCATGTGTGCACTTCTAACCTGGTTCTCCATATATTTAGGACAGGAAGTGTTGGGCTGAATGAATCATTTAGTTTCCTTTCAGATGTAAAAATTATTTAATTTTTAAAAAATAATTTGGTATAGTCTCTATCACAGAGAGATATTTTGGGTACCACTACAATCCATATGTGTGGGGCTTTTTACCCTGCCTAATATTAAATTTAGACCTAACTCTAATTTCTTCAGCATCCTGAATAATTCCAAAAGGCCTCTCTTTGGTCATTGATTCTCATAGTTCCATTTCATTAAGAGTCCCTGAATTTTCACAGCAAAATGGAAGATGAGACTCCTCAAGAAACTGAGTTATTCACATAGGTCTTCCAGTTTGACCTCAGTTCTTTGTGGCTTTTCTTTAATTGCTAGGAAAAATCATGAATCACAAACAGAGAGAAATGTTTACTCAGTCCTAATCATGAGTGTGGGTCAATGACTAAGGTCCCCAAATAAATCAATAGTGCTGGAATAGGCAAGCACCCCCTTATGGGGCACAGATACTTCAGGACAGTGAAAGTAAGGATGAAGGAGCCTTTCTTGGCTACATTTCCAGCATGAAAAATCAAATGCAATTTGTCCAGATTAGTGGGCTTAGTCTTTTTCTGATTATCTGGTGCCACAAATATGTGACCCATGCCTATGCCTCTGATTTTTAATAAACACATTTGCTGGGTCCAATAGTTCAGCAATTTGTACAGAAAATTAGATGTAATTTGCCCTGAATGCCACTGGTTTCTCAGCTAGTTCAAAAAAATGCCAGGCAGTTCAGCAAATAACTGCAACATCTCTGCCACTGAATCAGGCTGGGGACCAGCCTGATGAAGCTTTCTGTTGTCTGCTTCAAATCCAGGCTCTCCACGGCTTTCAATTTCCATAACCTTCTGTATATGCTCTCCAGCCTTCCTCCACATTCCTTTTCTGAGTCCTATTATTTTATTTCTTACTCTTCCTTAGAAATTCTCAGTGCAAAGGGTCTGATTTAATGACAAATGAGAACGTTTTTCTCATCAAAACCAAAGATGCTGGTGCAGACTTTCCCACAAGTGCTACCGTGAAGGGCTACATCTGCCCTCTCAGATCAGTGCCTGCCCTTCCCTGCCTCTGTCCTAGCACTTGCAGAGGTACCAATGTGTTTAAGATATTTGTGATGTTTTGTGTTCTAAAAGCCTAATAAAGAGATGGAAGAGAGATGGAAGTAGTAGGGGTTTTGTTTGGTTCTTTTTTCTTTTTTTCTTTTTTTTTCTTTTTTCTTTTTTCTTTTTTCTTTTTTCTTTTTTCTTTTTTTCTTTTTTTTTTTCTTTTTTCTTTTTTCTTTTTGTTCCTTTTTTTTTCTTTTTTCTTTTAGCATTTTTTCCTCTTTTTTCTTTTTTCTTTTTTCTTTTTTTTTTGTTTTTTTTTTTCTTTTTCCTTTTTTCTTTCTTCTTTTTCTTTTATTTTCTTTTTCTTTTTTCTTTTTTTTTTTTCTTTCTTCTTTCTTCTTTTTCCTTTATTTTCTTTTTTCTTTTTTAATTTTTCTTTTTCTCTTTTTTCTTTTCTCTTTTTTTTCATTTTTCTTTTTTAATTTTTCTTTTTTCTTTTTTTTTTCTTTTTTCTTTTTTAATTTTTCTTTTTTCTTTTTTTTTTTTTTCCTTTTTTTTTTTTCTGTTTATCATTTGGCAGTGCCCTCCTCCCCTTGCTGCCCAGTGATGGACACAGATGGCTGCTGCCTGTTCCAGTTAGCTTGAATAGCCAGTAGGAGACTTTGGGGCTCTTAAACAAGGCTCCCTCTAGGCTGCTCTCAGCCTCATCCCTAAATAAAGTTAAATAAATTTTTGAAATATTATATGGCAAGTTTTCTCTTAGGAATGCCAAGTTCATACAGGAAATCTGTGATCCTTTTTCTCCCACTCTTGTCTATATTTTTTTATTTCCTTTTTTCTTCCTTTTCACTCACAACCTCCTTTCTACCCCCTCAGCCCCCCTTTCTTTCCTTCCTGATTCTCTTCTTCATTTGCCATCTGCTCCTGGCTTTCATTTTTTTGGTTTCCCCTTTCTCTGTCAATACAAATATCTCTCCACCCACTTCAAGAGCACTGTTGTGCAAAATGGGTTTTGTTTCTCTGGACAGTGTTGGAGCAGCTTTTTTTGCTGCAGTTTAAACATAAATTACAAAAATAATCTAAACATTTACGTTTAAAACTAAAAAGAGTATCTCATAGAATAAGTATATTTTAATTTTAAATAAGAATAGGGCTAAAATATCCTTAAAGTTGTGTTTTATGGAATAGGAACCCCACAAGACTTCTGTGGACTGAATAGATGGGGAAGAAATAAAAAAGACATCCCACCCCTTTTCTAGGTTATTTTTTTTCCTATAATTACCAATAACCCACTATTAGGCTTCAAGGACAAAAATAACTCTTAGACTGTCTAGCTATCACATCAGAACTAGTCTTTTCCCCCCTGGCAGCAGTTTGGAAAGATGATTCCTCACGGCACCTGAAGTCTATAATTGTCAGATCACTCAGTCCCATGGAGAAGTCCAGGCAGGTGGTATCTGCTCCGTGATTATTTCTCTTCTTCTTTTTTTTTTTTTTTCTTTTTTTTTCACCTAGTTTCTTCACTGTCCCCAAATGTCAGATGTGTTACAGAGGAATGCCTGTATTTTGGGGAGGGAAACAGAGGGATATTAGAATGGGTTAACTCTATCTAAGCTGGTGCAAACAATGCCAACTTTGACGTTTAAATTCTCATTTCCAAACGGAGGTTTCTGTGGGTTCTGTGATGTGTAGAGGCCCCAGGTGGGAGATGGGTCCCCACGTGTGAGGTGCTGTACAAGCACATTAAATTCCCTGACTAGAAGATCTTACAGTGTAAGTAAAGAAGACCAGGGAGAGGCTGGAGGGTAGAGGCAGAATGAGCACAATCTTTGTTTTACAGCAAACAGCTAAATTAAATGGTGTCCCCAGTGGGCTGAAAGAAATCTGAGGTAGAAATGGACATTGAACATCGATTACCTGAACCTCAGTGTTTTGCTCATAAAGCAGTTTAGACTTCAGGCAAAATCTGGCCTCTGGTTTGATCTTTCAATAACATTCTTTACTTTCTTATCATTTTCAGAAGCAACGGGCTTTCACACTGATGCATTGTAAGGTAAGACCAGGCACAAAGGAAGAGCAATTCTCTGCCCATTCATATGCAGCCATCCCTTGTGCAGAGCACAGCGGGTATGTAACAGCTACCCAGCCTCACTGCAGAGAATAAGGAGGGCCGTGTTTAGCAGATGCCTGGGTAGAATGACTAGCAGGTGGGGTCTAACCTTCATTCTTGAACAGTAGCATTATCAGATTTTTAATGATCACAGAGCAAGCAAAGGACATACACAGAGTCCCTCTCTCTTTTTCTCTGTGTGCATCTGTGTGTGGGTATGAGATCACTTCTGTCTCTTGCAGTTGGGCCATGCCTAGGAGAGCAGAATAAGTAATCTCCTAATAGAGGATAGTAAAAACCTCCTTAAGATCAAAGGATAACGGTTTGTGTCTTTTCTTTCTCCCTCTCTCTTTTCTTTTCTTTTTTTTTAAGCAAAAAAATAAAAAGAGAGGGGGTTCTATTCTCAGCTTTACTGTTCAAGATGGATGATTTGTCTCGTAATTGTGTTCTCTGACTGCAGCAGATGGATTCGTTACTAGGACTGGTCAGAAATCTTTCAGCACAATGTGGTTTTGTGTGTGTGTGTGTGAAAATGATGAATCATCAAAACTGAAACTTTTCATGAAGATATGGCTGCGCAGAGGAAACTTTTCTCACAAAGTTTCCTCAGCTCCCCACTGGGGCTTGTGATTAAAACCAGAGAAAGCAAAAGCTTCTCATCTTGGGGTAGCCCAGAAGATAGGATGTGTGGGCACTGAGGTTTTGAGTTTCTCTTCTGATTTTTCTGAACTGCTTCTTTTCTCATGTAAGCGTGTTAGTTACTTTAGCATCTTATTATTCAGCACATTTCCTTATATATATATATATCTGTGTATATATAAAGAAACATAAATGGAGTATTAGTGTTTTAACAAGTAAAATTGAGGGAAAGAGGATGGTCTGCTGGACATGGCTAAGTGAATGCAGGTCATGTCCCCTAATAAAGCCACCATATGCCTTTTTTTGAAACAGAAGAGTGTTTGAAATCTTCAGCAGGAACAGCTTGCTCATTACAGGCCCTTCTTCTCAAATCCACCAGATCCTGTTTGTTTTTGTTTCAGTAGAAATCACCAAAATAATCCAGGGGGACTAATGCTCAAGGAAAAGTCTTGAAGGCAAAGTCACTTAGCTCATGACCACAGATGAGGAGTAACATTTTACAATGAAAGGAGGTCATGAGCCTAGTTATCTACTCATGTTTATATCCCGTAAAGACTTTTCCCCTCTGAGTGTTTGTTTAGCTTGTATATAAACTATTGCTGATTGTACTGCTGCCTTTGGGATCCAATCTTCTGCATGACTTACCCTGTGCATAAAGAAGTTTGTCTTGGACCTCCTTAGCAAATGTTCAGTCTAGACTCTAATCAGCACAGAGAGAGAGAGACACTTCCAACAGGAGCTACAGCCAGCAAGAGGCCTATTTGGAAGACTGACAGGACACCAAATGTGTCTTTTAAATAGGGCAAGGCAGCTTGCTAATGGGCAGGAATTTGGCCCTGAGGTTTCAGCGTATGACAGCCATGTAAATGACAATCCCGCTGTAGCAATGGGAAGAGAAAATCAATAACACTGCCCTATCAGTGGGAACAATAACAGGGAACAAATAAAAGACCACTGTGGAGCAAAACATTAGGCTGGGATTTATCTGAAACAGAGCAAGAAGGAAGAGAAGGGAAATATGTCAAAATTTATTTCCTAAAAATAGCTCGGAGGTCAATACAAAGGCATCTCAGTAATGGAATGAGAGAGAAGACGACAACAAAGTTGTCACCAAAGGTGAGATAAAGCTCACCAAAGCAAAAAAAAAAATAGTCCCAAATTATTGCAAAGGTCCATTCTATCTTATCCACTAGCAGGTCTACCTGTTCCCTTGAGCTTCTCTTCCAGAGCACTCTAGGGCAGTTGAGCATTTTCCATTTCTAGAATCTTTCTGCACTGATTTGCTTCTTACTTAAAAATATTCACCATAAGAAAAAGGAACCATGAAGCATATAGCCACGTAATCTCCTTGCAGGACATCTGACATGTCACATTTTTTCTCTGGACAATTCATAATGTACAAGGAGTACCAAATCCGTTTTTTAGGTTGGTGACCACGTTGCAGGTCACACAGGTCTGCCAGTCTATTACCATGTCTAAGCTGAATAAAACTACACTAAAAATTGTTATTTTGAATTACAAATAAGATTTTACCCCCATCCAGTTAACTTCTTCTCCTTTGTACTGGTTTCTTGATATTTGAAGAAATGTATATTTACTCCATCATGGAAGTTGAAGTTCCTTTTATTAGTCCTTTAAACCAGCTTTTTCAAACTGTTTTAAATTCAAATAACATCCTAAAAAATATGTGAGATATCATATACAAACTTCTCCCAATGGTTTTCCATCTTAAAAATAATGGGTTAGATTGTGAATGTTTGATTATGGCTCCCTCACAACACCTTGTTTGTTCTTTTGCTTACCTGCATGTACATATTTATATGATGCAATGGTAAAGAATGGGAGGTTTCCATGGCCCATTGAAGTTTATGAGTCAGATCAGATCATAGATAGAGAAACACCTTCTTACAGTTTATCTTTTACTCTAAAGTCATCACAGGATTCATCACCCCCCTTTTTCCCCCAAGGTATATTCTTATAGCTATATCCAAATTTAAATGTCATGAGGTATTTGGCTTTCATCCATGTTATCTTTGTGCTATCCCATTTGCAGTTAAGGGTGCCATCTAAAGCTTGATTCTCTTCCATCATTTTATGTATTTATTTTGGCAGAAACTTATTAGTATACCCTGTCAGGACAAAACTTTGCACTATTTGATCACTCCTTATTTGCATTTTTAATAGTCCCCATTAGACAGCCTCCGAACTAATTAGCCAAGCATCTGTAATAGAAAACTCTTGTTTCCTATTTTCAGAACTAAGAAACTAATAGCTGAAGCCCTACTAGAACAATTAAGTAATAAGAAAAATATTGTGTTAAGGTTGGCAATAGAGTAGTTGCCATAAATCACTACAATAATGAATTTCAGCTCACAATGTTTAAGCCGATAAAAAATTAACCCACACACTGTTTCTGTGGTCTACAAAATAGATGTACCAGATTAAAAAATGAAGAGGAAAAAATGTATGTAATGTATATGGAATCATTCAGGTTTTGTTCACTGGGAGGAAGACAGGGGCATTTAGTCCTTAATATAGCAAAACCTGTTGATTTTTATTTTATTTATGTAACTTCAAAAATTATTACTTAAATATCAGTGAAAATTATTAAGTGTAAGCTTTTTAGCCAAATCTTTAAAACCTTTGAAGTGCTTTGTTCCCTTTGATTTCAACAGAAACATTTGGTGCCTAAATCTCTTCAAAGTCACAGATCTTAGGACAGTGATTCAGTTGCCCAAACACTGATCTTTTGCATTAGATATCATAAATTATCCCACCCCCATTCAGCTACTGCTGGAAAATAGATTAAGGGCATTAGGCATCCATATTCAGGCAACTGATTTTTGCCTGAAGTAGTTTCCACTGCTTTTCAGAACGTTATTCAGCACTTCCTTTTTTCTATCATCCAGAATGACAGAAGCTGTAAAAAAAAAAAGTGAGATTTTGTTAGTTTAAGTATCACTATCAACTTCTTCTTCAACAAGTAGAATGTGCAATGCATTATTTTGCCAAAACAGTCTTTTTGCAAACGTAACAATTCTGAGACACTGCTTCAGAAAGACAATCACTAGAATGGAAAAGTTCTGTATAGCAGATTGAATCATTAAGGATGGCAAGTAGCCGAAATAAAAGTCAAAGTAATTTTGTTGTGAGCTTTCAAATAACTTTCTCTGCCCTGCTGGAATTTCAAAATTCTCAAAAATTAGCAAAAGTAAAAACAATTACAAAAAAACCCAATTGAACAACACTTACAATGGAACAATAACAGATGTTCAGAATTCTGCATCAGTGTGGGAAATTGCTGGTTTCTTCATTGACAGGATAGTCACTCACTGGAGCAGGTTCAGAGTTACAGAAACATCAGATTTTTGTTTTGCGATCCAGACCCCTCAAAAGGGCTGTTGGTATTTTAAAGTCTTTGCTTTTTTTCATTATCTTTATGTCCTCCAAAATTCTTTGCCATTACCTAACAAAGTCAAACACTTAATTTATAACATCAAATTTGTACAAAAGATCATGCTTTCTGTTTCCATTTTGAGAAAATAAATTGAAAAAATCTTAAATAATATGTCCTCTGCAAAAATAAATGGAGCAAAATAGTATTTTCTGAAAATCTATAACAATCTTTTAGTTTTTATTTTTAACTTCTACTAACTGAATTAATGATTTACCCAAGCAGTCCAAGATTAGATTTTTGTAAAATGAGCATGAGAATGGTAAAATTTAGTTCCTGAAAAGACATAGTATCTTGCTTTACTTACATCCCTTACAACTTTGAATTTAGTTAACATCGTAATGAAACCAATAATATGCTTAAAGCGATGAAACTAAATAATGATGTATTTATAAAAATAATGAAACTACCTGATTACTTAAAGCTAAGAATATGTACATTTAAAAATGTGCTCCTATTATGTAGCTAAGTGCCAGCAATAGACAAAAAAATCTTTAAATATCTTTTACTCTAGCAATAGTATCACCATATTAACTACATCTCTGCATTGACTTGCCATTAAGAACTACCTTAGGACTTATTTTTCACCTAAGTTTTCTTTAATTTGTTTTTCTTCCTTTATCTCTTTGTAAATTACAAGATTCCTCAAAAGAAACAAGCATGAAAAATCATTTAAAGAAGTTCAGTTTCAGGAAGCAGGATAACATTTTTAATCCCCTGATCTTCAAAAACATTCCCTGAAGGAATTTTGAACACGGCTCTGTACTACAATTAAAAAAAAAAAAAAAAAAAGGACAGCATTCTTTTGTTTATTTGTTTGTTTTTGTAATTAAGAAAGACTTTTGTTTCTGTCTAAGCTGATCATGTTGAAAATCATACTGGAAAAATAATACAACTTCAGTCCTGGTTTATAGCTCTTGGCTGTGCCAGGACAGTACCTTTGCATATATGTTGGGGCTTATACCCAAAACTTGCCAGTTGGACTCGGTTTTAGTCTGGTTCTTGCCTCTTCACACACACACTCTTCTTAAAACACCTCTGCTCAGGCTTTCAGCACTAAGTTATTGTGAGATTCTTTTTGGGTACGTCTGCAGCAACCTGAAGCAAACTTCGCCTGCCTGTGCCAGCCACCGCGACACTGAAATGAGTATGAATGTGGATGTACTAAAGTAATTCTGAAGAGTGACTAGAGCCAAAATTTGAGCTTGGTTTTGGAGAGGAAAAGCTGGTGAACTAGCACATTTTGGCTGCCCATTGCACCGCCTGCTAGGAGACAATAACTTTCCCAAAACTTGCCTGATGCAGCCAAAAAAACAATGACACAGAAGCAGACGTGTTTGTTTCTTATCAGCAGGGATCCTATTGCTGCAAGCTCCACTGTGTTTTGGACTCTAGCTCCACTCGTCAAACCATTGCTCTTGCTCCATCGCCAAGCAGCTTACAGAAGGCAATTAAGTATTGCATAGGCATTTGACAGTAAACAATTATGGAACTTAATATCCTGTAGCTCAGAGGGGGGAAAGACGCCTCCTACACTGGCTGAGCTGGTAATCAATGACTTTGACAGTGGAGAACTCTGTCTCTGAAAGACAAATGAAGCTATTTCCACAATCACCCCATCACCATATTCCACCACAAACTCTCTTCAATTGGGAGATTATTTCTTTTACAGGGTCTGGCAGCAAACGAGATCTAAATGCCAGGAACGAACTGGCACAGACTTTTGACTGTTCAGCTTGACCACTGGAGTCTGTGCACATTCAGAAAGGCATGTCATGCTGTGTGCGTTTTTGAAGCTGACGATGAGAGCTGGGCCGCGGTGGGAGGCTGGCGGGTGAGTGATGCTGTATTATTTGGAGAGCCCATGCCGATGAATTGTGCTACACAGCGTGCCAGAGAGATGGGATCCAGGCAGGCAGGCTCTGGGCAACACGGAAGCCTGATATCAAGAAACAGGAGCCTCAAAAAGCAGGCCGGCAATCTGCGGAGTTTTGGTAACAGCACCAAGTTCACGCTGAGAGCTTTGCTGGGGAAAGTCGTGATGCGTCATTCGACACAAGGTATTCAGTCAAAACGTAAAAGAAAAATCTCTTCATTAAACGTCAAGATGTCTTTGAAGCTCACAGCAGAGGTTTCTTTGCTGTGACAAGTGATCTCCTGGGCCAGAGGAGATGCATTATTTAGTTTCCAAAAACCTAATATATAACATAACTATAAAATGTTATTGTTACTAGATAGGAATTTCTGTAAGTATTTCTTACAGCATTTCAAAATATTATTCTTATCACTTGTCCACAGACACCCATCTTTCATATAAACAGAATGATCAAGTGTAATCTCTAGGGAGAGAAAAAAAAGCTCTGTCATCATCTTAGGGGTGAAAAATTCTGTGTTGCTTTTATGTAGAAATCACAAAGCTTTAATACTGGGTGAATGGTATTATTCCTTCCTTCAGATGAGTAAAGGGATCCATGATGGTACCTCAGACATTCATGTAGGTCCAGATTTACCTTTAACTAGATCTGTATTCCTATGGCCAATATGATGATCTCACTACAGGGTGATCCAACCTATCCTAAGCCAGATTCGTTCCTAAAATTAAATGAGTCACATTTTGTAATTTATTCTCATCATCTATAAAAGAATCAACTAATAAATAAACAAACAAACAGAAAAATGAGGAGGCCAGATGCCTAAATCTGAGGGAGGTGAATAACTTCCATAGTGATTACTAAAAGGTGCTGAGAGATCATTGAAGAAACAAACACTAGCAACTGGGGTCTGTGGACTGCCAGAAAGCAAAGACAAGGTCACTGCCTGAGCAGAACATTTGGGATGAGATATAACCTTCTGATGAGATCTGCGCTCCTCAAAAATCAGCAACACTAACATTCAGTTCAGCAGGGATAACTTTTCATGCAGATCTCTCAGCTTCCCGACCTAACCTATTATAACTAAACAGATATTCACAGCAAATCACCAAGAGTAAGAAAGAAGTTCTTGGGGTGAGAATTCAGGGTCATTTAGGAACAAGGGGCAAGAATCAGCACAGGGAAGAGATCAGGGCAGAACATGATGTGTGGCACAGAGAGTGGGCCAAGGAGGCAGTGACCCAAGCTATGGGGAGAGAATCTGACCCTCAGTATATAGTGGGGAGCTTCTCCAGCCTCTTCCACCTCCTGCCTCTCATGCAGGTATCTGGATCCTACACTTTCATGACTTTTGTAAAACAGATTCCCTCAATGTCATCTTCCTCTCTAGAACCACTAAATGTCCTTTCCACAGCTCCAGCCCTTCTTGTTACACTGCAACACAAAGATGGTTATTTCTGGGAAATCCCTCAGGATCACTTTACTAGGCCCCTTAAAGATGTTTAGTGTTTGTACCAGTTTCTTGCCCCCTTCTAGTGGATGTGCTGTGTAACCAGGCAGGACCCAAGCATTTACAGACAGAAAAGACAGAACGAATGCCTGTACCCATGAAATTTGCCTGGTGAAATTCCCTGCCAGAAATTCAGTACAGTCTGGCAGTTTCAGGGTACAGGGTCCTGACACTGACTCCTGTGGAAAATCAAGAGTTCTTTCAACTCCTTGTCCAAAACCCACCTGGAATCCCTCTGCTGACCTATTCTTTATCTCTCTTTGTCTATCCTGCCCTGACAGCTGCTCATATCTGACAGCCTGGCCAGCTCTGAAGGAACTACACATGAAAAGCCCACCAAAAGATTCTATAAACTGTTCCTGTAGCTGCAGCAATGGTCTCTTATGGCAGTTTTCTCTAGATAAGGTAGTTGGAAGAAGTGTCTACAGTACAAGAAATGATGACTCCTTAATGGGCTGCAGCTGTCACATAGTGAAGTTTTGTGTGTCATTCTTCTCTCCTGAGTAACTAGCGACGGGACAAGGGGAAAAAGGGCTGAAGTTGCACCAGAGAAGGGTTAGATTGAATTAGGAAAAATTTCTTCACCAAAAGTGACATCAGGCAATGGAACAGGGTGCCCTGTGGTGGAGTGGTGGAGTCACCAGTTCTAGACATGTCTGAGATATGTAGGAGTGGCACAATGGTTTATTGACGGACATAGCACTGCAGAGTTAGTGGTTGGACTCTTAAAGGTCTTTCTTTTCCAGCCTAAATATTTCTATAATTCTATAGCAGAAGAGGTCAGGTGGATATGGAAACATCTTAATTAATGTTAATGGTAACAAATGGTGCAAATTATGTTGCTTTAACAGCTTATTTAAAAGACTGATTACAAACCCTTTTATTTTCTCCAATCAATTTGCACTTTCTGAAGGCACGCACACAGTGCTAAAAATTGTTTTAGAAGCAATAGCCATTTCAGAACCCGTTTTGCCTCTTACAGCAGTGGCCCAGGTACACTTGCAAAATGTGTGTTGCTTTTGGGATGAATTTAGCAGCATTTTATATTTGGAAAACAACTGTGCACCCACCAGGTTTGACTGCAATGGTTCATCCACACCCAGACAAGGACTTTCTGAGAATCACTAACAAGTTAAGAGAAAGAGTGGGACTTCTGTATGAGAAGAGAAAAAAATACTTTTCTGGGAATTGGTAGAAAATATCTTTTTGACGTTTCTTGGTCCTTCATGATTGTGGCTTGTTCACAGGCTGCAGGGAGACTTAAGAAAAAGAATGTGATGCACTGAAAGTCTAATAGAGCAATAATAAAAGCAAGAAGAAACATGTTGTCTTCATTATTCCTTTATTAAGATTCACCTAGTACACCTGATAACATTAAGCAGCTGACAATAAGATGAGAATTAGCATCCACATCTCTGGAAAACATAGTATCTCCTTTAAGTGCTCTCTGTTCAAAATGGAGGAAGAATCATGCATGTCCTTTTCAGAAAGATGTAAATCTTTTAAAGCAGCTGTACGAGACAGGCCAGTGCTTGGAGTTAATTCCTGTCTTGGATCACAGTGAGTTCTTAGTCACAATATCCTAATTGATGCAGCTCGGCAATCAAGTTGTGAAATGGGAATGTATCATCATTTAAAAAAAATTAAGCTTGAGAGATATTGTGAGGGTCTACATGGATATGTTATGTAGAATCTTTGGTGGCCTCCATAATATTGAAACCACTAGAATCTTTTCTTCCCAGTCCTGTAGTGGGGGCTTATCATTCCCCAACCAATTTATAATCAAACCAGTCTTCTTACTGTAAGTGTGATTTTTATTTGCGGAGTGCAATTTTTCTGGAAATTACTCATTAGGTGGGAATTTTTAAAATTATTTTTATTAACTTTTTTTTTAAAGATGGACAAACTGAAATGCAAAGAAAGGATGCAAGAGGAAAGAGAATGAAGAGAAGGAAAATCTCTTTTTGTTGATGAAGGGCTGTATGCTTTAAAAGATTGTCATAAATATGAATGTCACATGAATATTTCAGACAGGAAAGGATTAGAATAAATAAGGGAATAGGACCAACATGGTCAGAATTGAAGCAGAGTTTCCAAGATGATCATGGATGGCTCCTAATGGTAAAACTTGAAAATATAGTTTAGATGTTCAGGAGGAGTGGTTTTAGGACCACATTAAGGTTAGTTTTAATTCCAGGTGTAAAATTAAGCAAAGGACTTTATCAAGTTCATATAACAAGTTCTTGAAATAAAATCCTTGCTCAGATCCTTATCTAGCAGAAAATGCCATAGAACAGAATTACACTGACCTCAGCCAGCTGCATTTCTGCCCCAAGATTAGAAAATCAAAGTTGCATTTACTGGATGGAAAATTCTATCTTGAGAACTGTGATCTTGTAAAAGACTTGAAAGAGAAAATGAGAATCAGTAATAGCTCATCAGTAGAATATGGGATCCAGTGAGATGTTTTGTTGCAGAGGACCAATATGATCCTTAAACACATAAATGAAAATTTATCAGATGGGAGAAAGGAATCTTTTTAATAGTTTTTACTTGGCATTGATATGACCATTATAGGAAAACTGTCCAGTCTTTGTATCTGCAGCTGAGAAAAGGTATCTAAAAAAGATTGGAAAGTGTTCAGAAAAGTTCCACGGGAATTATTACAGGTTTGAAAACACCGTGCAATGAAGTTCTGCATGCTCTTTTTGATTTTTCAAAAGGAAGATAAAGGCATAACTAGACATGGTCTATAAATATCCCCCGAAAGAATAAAAATGTGATAATAGAAGTTTCCTCAGTCTTAGAAGGAAAAACTTGAAAAGATCCAGTGGCTGGGGATGGAAACTTGGCAAACTGATTCTGAAAAGAAATATCCATTTTTAACAAAAATTATAAAAAACAGTAGAATGACTGGCAAAGAACTATAGTGGGTTTTTCATCACCTAACACTTTCAAATAAGGAAATAAAGTTTTTGTTTGCTTGTAGAATGCACTGTACAAACATAGATCACAGAAATAAAACTGCAATTTCTTAATGGAAGTAATGTCTTTATCTGAAGTGCAGTCAAAATTTCAAATTCAATTAACTTATTTTAATATCAAATTGAAATTGGATGTTTTATCTAAGATGGCTGTGCAAAAAGACTTTCCTCTATATCCAGTGGCTAAAGAGTAACACCTTCATATACCTGTTCACTTTTTCTAGGCAGGGATCTTTGGTTAGATGAGCCACCCTCAAAATGTGCCTCTTTCTCCTGGTTGTAGCGGGAGGATACAGCCAAGTGTCGAACAAACATAGGTATCTACACCCAGTGTTACCATTGTTCCACCTTCAATTCAAACCAGAACTGGTATTTCTAGTGCATAACTCAGATCATCCTAAGGAGAACTAAGCAGGGCTAGGAAATGTTCGCTAAAAATACCTATCTATTGTACTAAATTTAAAATGCTAATATGTGATGGTTGTGTTGAAGGAAGAGATGTAGATCTGACTCCATGTTACAGAAGGCTTGATTTATTATTTTATGACATATATTACATTAAAACTGTACTAAAAGAATAGAAGAAAAAGCTTCATCTTAGAAGGCTAACTAAGCTAAGAATAGAAAAGAAAGAATAACAAAGATTTGTGGCTCGGACAGAGAGTCTGAGCCAGCTGACTGTGATTTGCCATTAATTCTAAACATCCATATGAGACCAATCATGGATCTACTTGTTGCATTCCACAGCAGCAGATAATCATTGGCTTCTCATCTTCTCAGGAAGAAAAAAATCCTAAAGAAAGGATTTTCATGAAGGGATGTCCGCAACACTAATATTCCAGTTGCAGATCCTGTAGTCTTTTACAGTTACAGCTGTATGGGATGAATCCCATCCTTAGTTAATGCAATTTCTCATGGCCTTTAGGCTGAAAGGAAATCCTGTGAATAATTAAGCATTCAGATATAACTATGATAGTCAGTTTTACAATATTCGTGAAGATTTCTTTCTAGCTGGAACTTGAAGAACCAGGGTTGGTCTCTCTGCCTCATTTAAATTTTGCTGAGTAACTGACATTTTCCTACAGCAGTTCTATTTTGTCATTGAGGGGAGCTTTATTTTAAAGGACCAGGTCATGACTTTGGGTTATATTACTTTATAGTAGGCAATCTCAGTTCTACCCAGAATACTTTATGTGTCTGAGGTCAGACTTGTAGACAGCTTATTAGCATCTTCTTAATTTGAAGATGTAAAAACCCCATAGGTAAAGTGAGACTTGGCATGGGTTAAAGGTGGAAAATCAGGAAACTTAATAAAGATTTTGGAATCATCTTATGGTCTCACACCTTTCATTCTACTAACCTAGGATCAGCCTTTGATACCATCAATTATATACCTATTTTTGACTGAAAGGAGCTACATGATGAGTTGTGAGACTTAGAAAAATCTAGTCAACATTAGAGGAAGTATCTGAATGATAGACAGAGAGACAAAGTCTAATCTCTGTAATTCCCTGATGAAACATACACTGAGGCTTAACCTAATCCCTGAAGGAATGACAGAAAAATAAGGTGAAAGACCAATTAGCCTTCTCCCATACTAATCCTGGTTGGAGCAGCTTATTCTTTTTTTACACTTGTGGAGACATTCCTTATACCATGGAAAATCAAACTTGTGCTGGCCATACCTTTTTTTCAGAATAATTTCACTCTCATAGAATATCAGTCCTTGTTATCTACAGGTTTGTCACATGCCAGAATGAAAAGATTTCTGATCCCAGTGGAAGATTCGGTAGTGATAAGTCAAGAAGATAAGCCAGGCATGAAAATTAACCCTGAACAGAATGATTTTAAGTTGATTCTATTCAAATTAAGTGAAAGGATGAAAGCAGGTCTGTAACTAAGGTTTTGAGTGGTAAAGGACAAAAGGAAATTAGGCAGAAAAGTCAGCTGGGTGGAACATATCCAGCGCATGAATATAAAGAAGGTCTGTATATTTTCTTTTTCCAACATAGGAAAACTACTGAGAATTTCTACCTCAAGAAAAAAGTAAACTTGAATAAAATGTAACTAGGCTGTACTGAATGAAAAATTGTAAACAGAATAATCAGTAAGGAAAAAGAAAAACTAATAAGGAATAGAAGTCAAAAGCATTCACAGACCTACCAAACATATTTTGGATATCAAAAGCCCAATATTCTTGAAGTTGTTCAAGAGTCATTAGCAAGAAAACAATATATATAAAATGAAAGAGATAAAGATTAAGACAAAAAATTATTATGCTTCAATAATTAATATATAGTTTAGTTGTTAAGGGAAATTAAAATATTCAAGCAGAATTAAAGAAAGTAAGTAGAACAAATATAAAATCATAACTGTTTAAATATATTTCAGCCATACATTTTACCAATTCAACCTAATTCTGGGGAGAGAATAATATTTCCCAATTCCAAAAATTATGAAATGGGACATGTTAAAAATCAACAAACGCAAAAAAACCCCAGTTCTATAAACCATATTAAAACAAAAACTTGCAGAAAAGAGAACATTCAACTGTAGTAGCTGAATCTTTGAAATCTTATGACAGATTTGTGTTTGATTTATGATTATCATGAAGTCTGACATAAGCAATTCTAGTATGAATGGTTTGCTTACTTTCCAGGGAAAAGATCTTGTAATATTTATATCTTTTCTTGAGGTCTGCCAGCCATCTATTTTAAGTCGATATTTGCCATATAACTCCTTGTAAGGGAACTTTATTTGAAAAAAAAAATTCTAAATATAGAAGTTCTTTAACAATGAATACTAGGAAACTTTAATTTCTGCACTGCCTGATGAGAAACAATAATCTATGTAGGATCGTTTTTTAATCTTTTGCATGTGTTGAATACTGACGAAGCTAGAACTGCCCTCGTCAATGCCATATATTTCAGTTGATAAACCCATCTAAATTAATTATGTTGTCATAATTCTAAAATCTACTATTCCTTACTAGAAAACGTGAACAAGACCTACCACAAAATGTCCTTTATTTGTAAGAAGAACCAGCGCATCATAGCATTCATGTGATCACAAGAACATCTTCAAGCTGGGGACAGATCAGGAAAGAATGCAAGTATGCAACACCTAAACAACAGTTCCTCTAGGAGCAAAAATAACGTCACAGACTTGGATTATGTATGGTTTGAAATTAAAAATATCTTAATTAAATGACATTTTTAACATATATAATATTAATTAATTTAAAAAAAAAGAAATCAAGAGACCTGAAAATAAAATCTCCCAGTGGAGCAGTTAGTTCTTTTTTCAAATAAGAAATCAATATTATTTTGGAGGTGGAAAGGGAATAGAAACCTCATCTTCCCATGGACCAGATGTCTGGAAGAAGGAGAAGTCATCTCTCAATATGTGCATGTCAATCATTACTAAACTCAAAGTCCAGAGGACTGGTGTGCACCTACAGAATGGCAAAGACAGTTCAGCTCAATGTCCCTCCCTTCTACTGATTTTGAGCAGTAAATCTCTGAGTAAAATTCTAAAATCTAAAATTAAATAAACTGAAATGATAAGGAAAGATACAAGGAAAGTAGACAAGCTGTCTCGTAAAGCTTGTTGTAAGTCATTGTGTTTGAGAGATATTTCTCAGGCCTGGAAAAAAGTCCTACATTTATTTGTGATACCAAAGTAGTGTGAGTAGAACATCTTAATGGTGTCCTGACCTTACTAAATCTAAAGACCTTAGATTTTTATATAATAAAAATCTATGCTGCAAATTTCTTTAAAATTTGCTTTTTAAGTTTCAACAGCATACTTAGGTACACATGTAAACTCATAAACAGGCATTGTGCAGACTTAAGGTACAGTTTTCTGTCTTGCCTGTCTGGCTCCTTCTGTGGCAGCCTCAGAAGGTAAAACCCTCAGAGACAGATTTAGTAGGTGTTATGTCTTCCCAAAATCCACATCTGAAGAAAGCCTCACTGCTATTTCTCCCTACACCAGAAAAGTCAGTCACCTGTGAGAGTTTTAGCACAGTTTTCCCACTAGTTCTCACTAGTTCCCTCTGTTTTCCCACTAGCAACTCCCACTAGTGCAAAGTCACGGGATTGAGTGGCAGTGAGAACTTCAACACAGATAAGATGGCAGTCAGGACATTTATTGATAGCACAAAATAAGGGGGCCGAAATTGTGGTAGCTGTGTGCAGCTGCCGTGTGGAACCACAGAGCAGAAATACAGCAGACTGCTGGCACTAGTCGGAGCAGACTGGTGTGGAACCACAGAGCACAAATATATGTATTTTGGGAAAAACCTCTGGAAGAACCTTGCTCTATCTCTCTCCTCAAAGCCAAACCAACTTAGATTGAGTTTCTCACATCTTGTCCAGCAAATATTTGAATATCTACAAGGATGAAATTCCAAAATCTTGTTGAGTGCCCAGTGAGAAGCTATGAGGGAGAAAAAATTCGAAGAAAGTTAATAGAAAAAAATTATAGGGAAGAGGAAGCCCATTAGAATTCTTACTCTCTTTATTGGAGATCTTGATCCCACTATGATCCTTGGTTTAACATATTATTTGAAATATGCAAGACATGTCCAGAGATTCACTCCCAGAGTATGTCTACCAGATTTTCTCTCACTGTATGTGCACTCTACAGAGAAAACAGGTCACAGTTTAAACATCAGAACTCATGATGGTGTCCCTAGTCTGGCAGGAATGGACTGTAATTTCCATCATAGGAGTCCATATGGTGAGATGTTACCAATTTGTGATCAGAACAGTATTGATAACCCACTAATGATTTGTGTGTTGATTAACACACAAGCTTGCACAGATTCAACACTTTCTGCTTCTTTTCTGCCATGCCACAAAAGATAGTCTAGAGGTGGGCAAGGAGTTGTAGGGCAAACAGGAGGGACTGTTTATTTGAATGGTCCAAAAGAATTTAATGTCATGCTCCACAATTCAAAGCTGAAGCATGGAGGGGAGTATCTTCCAAGGTCACTGTTGCTGAGAGATAATGGAAGGTGATGATTGATCGCCTTTACATCGGTGCTGTTCGAGTTTTATTCCCTTCTTTTCCTCATTTAATCAAGTAACTTTAGCTCAAACAATTAGTTTTCTCACTCTTGTTCTACCTGTGTTTTCCCCTGTCCCAGCACAGGGGTAGGACAGAGTAAGCAGCTATGTACGTACTTAGATTATCTTAAAATCCTCCACAAATGGCCAGGATAAAACAGCAGCATGAAAACAATTTCTTTTTTTCCCCCTTCCCCTACTATGTAAATATTTTTGAACAATCACAGCCCTACTTGCTCAGCTGAGTTTTACCACTTCTTCCATAAAATATTATTTATTTTTATTTTTGACAGACACCTTAATTATGTTAAGGATCTCAAACAGAGTGATACACTTTTCTATTCATATGTGTACTATTTGAGTTTATAAATTTCCTTCTTTGTGCCTAAGTTTGGCACAGCAATTTCTTTAAGGAGGAAAAAGTGAAGAGCTGATGTTATATATGAAAGAGACAAGTAGTGTTTCACTAGGGAACACCTCCTCTAGCAATTATAATTCATAAAGCAAAAATCTTGAGTATGACACTAGCCAATTTAGTCTGATATAAAACAGGGCCCATGTTTTCTTTCATTTGTATTTTTATGATATGCAATGTCTTTATAATTTTTACCACTCACATCAAAGCTGCCAACTGCTGAGTGTCTAAATAAGTAGCATGTGAAGAAAATGAGTGAATTGCTAAATGTCCCATTACATCCATGGAGAATATCCTTGCATTTGGAGTCAGGAATCTTAAAATTGAGATGACAAATGAATGGTTTTCACTCCAATGGAGTGAGGGGTTTGGCAGTAGCAATTCTATTATTCTCTGTGTCTGAATAGAAAGAGAAAAACAGAGACAGAGAAAGGAATTAATAAAACCAAACCCATAGAAACCTACTGCAATACCTCAAATCTAGGACTGAATGACAATTACATCCAAAGAGAGAAAAATAAATCTGGTAGAACCTGAAATATCCAGAAAAATGCTGCCTCAAAGGTCTGGAATTATTTTGAGTGTATTTGGGTGGACCAAGTTGTGGAGAGGTGGGCAGATGAGAATTTTTTACCCTTTCTATTATCCAAATGAGGCACATTTATCTGTTAATGCCTACACAAGGCTGAATTCTTATGTGCTTTAGCTATGACTGTTAATAAAGGAGATAATGCTCAAAAGGATTTTCATCTGACCAGATCAGAGAGATATTAGGATTGTCTTTTGTCCAGTCTTAGCTCATAGCAACTAACACATTGCCAAAAACAGGAAGCATTTTAGGAGTTGGAAATGCCATTAACTACTCCAAGTGCAGTTACACTTTTTAGAGGCTCAGTGAATTCCCCAGCACAGGCCCAAATTTATTTTGCTGCTTGACCCTAATGACCAGAAATGTTCCTGGTCCCATTTAATTTCTCAGTATAGATATATTCTTAATGATTGTCATAAATTAGATGCTAAGAATAAAGTAAAATTGCCTAGACATAATTATCTACTGTCATTTGAGATGCCCTTGGGTGTCCCTTTTGGTTGCCATGTCAAAAGAATAGGAGGATTTTACCTACCTATAGATGCTGTCACATCTGCCAACCCCACAGCATCTCCAGTGATGTTACACACTATGATGTTTAGGCAACTAGACAGAGCACTAAGGGGAGGTTTCAGCTCCAGATTCAGATGCACACATAAGGCCCTGATGGCATTTTTGTTCTCATTGCAGCCAATGGAAATTCAGGCAATGCACTGAAAAATTTTAGGGCAAAAACATTTGTTAAAAATAAATAAATCAATAATTGTCCATTCTACAGAAGGGCATCCATACTGAACCACAATCCCCTATGTGGCTAACAGAACACCACCAGTAATGTTGTCACTGCTAATCAAGGGCCAAACAGGCAGTAGAAGAAATAGTTTTCATAGAAGGCAAACCAGACCAAATCTCCACCTAAGCTCTCAAAACAGTTCCATCTTTTATTCTAGTTATAAATACTTTCCTCTCTGTGAGACAAAGTCAGCATTAAGCTGTCAAACTGTGATTGAAGTGATTTAGTCCTGTTACACAGTAACACTGTTGGGATGAATGCTATGAAAAGAAGGCGAGACGAAAGAGCTGCTTTTCCTCCTAGCACGTGAGTATCTCACCACCAAACCTGGAGAAAATCCATGGATGTATTATTTTATAACAAGTAACTATCCAATGGTTTTAAAAAATTAAATCCTAAATTATAATTCATGAAGTAAAACTAGGAATTCAGGTTGTGTTAGGATACTCTGGTATATTATGTCTTGTACAGTGCATCTTAATGTGAATTGACACAAGAAAACACTCATTGATTTATGACACTAATTTTAGGACATGATGTTTTTTGGTTTTGCTGCTGCTCTTGTTTTTACTATTATTGTTACTGTTATTGTTATACTATCCTTGATCTATTACTGCCTTTTTTCACACCAAGATTTGACAGGTGGATAATGA